>NC_056741.1:645692546-645747546 GCF_019279795.1 Protopterus annectens
TTATATGATAAGACACCCCACCTCCATGGTTCAAAGTGGAGCTGATTTCCCCTAGGCACCATGCTCCCCTCTTACAGGAAAGTCTTTCCATCACACTAGGCCCCCATTTTCTACCTCATCATTATGGTCAGCCAGATCTACCAGATGTCTTACTGAAGCAGATATGGACAAGATGATGAGGAGGTTTCTGCAGACTCATCCAGATAGGGGTTCTCCTGGTTCCAGCCACCACTGGATCCAAGGGAATGGCTTCTTCTCCTCATTCAGTTATTGCTCCTAATCCAGTCCAACCTCTGGCTCTGGAGCATCTCGATCCAAGTTTCACCTGGGGTAGATCTTTGTCTGAGGATTTGTTATTCCTCGACACTGATGGGTTCATTGATTCAGTTGGCTCCTTCAGAGCCTTCTGAAACTTGAGGCTGAATAGTTAGTCTTAACTCTGACAGGATAGGTTTGAAGCCATGGTCTTTGAAACCATTCTTTCCTGTTGGAGACATGGCATTAAATAGCTCAACTCCAATGTCTGTCTTGGATCCAGGCCAAACAGAATCCTGGGTTGATGCTCCTTTGGGGTTTCAAATCCTAAGGCTAGGCTCCCCAGATCCATTTTGAACTCGGCCTTCATGGACTTTGAATGATTGCTTTCTTAGGCTAGAGAGAGAAGACTTCCCTTTCAAGCTCAAATTCATTTCTGCCCCATAGGATTTCCCAGGGGCTGGATCCTGCTCTTCTTGTCTTATCAGAGCAACCAGCTACCAGAAGCCTCAAACCAGCTCTAGTAGGAGATTCCATCTCAGCTTTTGAGTCCTGCCTGGAGCAACCCACCAAGGAGGTTTGTAGGAAGCATATACAAGAGGAGGCACCTGGATTCCCCTCAGGAGTCCATCTGTACTGATACTTGACTTTGAAGGAGATTGTTCTCCCAGATTCTTCCCTAAGGATGTTTCTTTGGAGAAGTCCTAGAACTTCGTAAGCAGAAGGGGGTGGTGTTCCATCCAAACACCTTCTCTGGAGGAGTCAGTGTTCGTCAAGTGTTTAATTTCTAGCCCATCTACATCTTGGGTGGTCCCGCCCACCAGTGAGATAGTGGACCTTATCTCTAAGTGGCTTGGAAGGAGCTGGATGCCACTGAACCCATTACCAAGAAACTGGATAATTTTCTCATTGCTCATAAAGATTGTAGATTCCATACTGGTGGCAGCAGCCACCAAAATGGAACTGGTGGAAGAAAGTTCTTCTGCTCATCCACTGTAAGGCGACATGCATAAGATGGGTTTGGGAAGTGAAATATAAAAGTATTCTGCTTTCTCTAGCAAAGGATCCTTGAATTATTTGGCATGTTACCCATTTTTCGAGAGGTTGATACAGAACACATATCTTCCACAGAGCCCTGTTTGTGGAAGAAATCTATTGAATGTGCATTTGTCTAACCTTCAGTCTTTGTCAAGTGTCTCTATGCACCTTATTTCCAGTGCTGTGAGGGTATGTTTGGGGCACTAGCATTCCCATCTGGAGGCTTGCTTGGATGTGGCTATGTGATTTTGCAGAACATTTTAAACATCTTTTGTTAATGCCCCTTACAATGGGATAACACTTTTTGGTCTGTGGTCTCAAAGTCAAAGAAACAATCTCCAGAGGTGAACAAGATGGTAAATCCCTTTCTGCTATTGGGATCAAATTTTCAAAACCTCAAAGGACTTTCTCGAGGAATCAGAAAAGAGGTAAGAGGATTTTGTTTTGCAAGTATTAAGGGTTTATATCTGACACTTCTGGGGACAGAGCCATCACCAGCTGAGGGCAGAACTCTAATAATTGACATCATCCTTAGGGCAGAGGTGGTCCACAGAACCAAAGTTTCAGGGGTCCTTTCATTGAGAGGCCTTTTCTGTGCTCCTGAATGGTTGCCTGACTACCATGCTCTGGAGGCAGTTGGGGGCAGTTATTTCTGCACCTAACAACCTGGACATTCATCACTGATTACAAATGGGTGCAGAAAATTATAACCAGAAGCTACTTATTTCCCTTCCTCTCCCTTCTATCATCCCCTCAAAAGGAAACAGTTGTTTCAGAAATACGGAAGCTGTTTAACAACTGACTCATCCAAGAGGTCCCACCAGACTAGAGGGGATCCAGAATTTACTAAGGATTCTTTGTAGTGCCAAAGAAAAAAAGAGACCTAAGGCAAGTCCTAGACCTGAGCCACCTAAACATATTTGTGAAACAAATGAAATTCCGGATGGTCATACTGCAATCTATTCTTCCTCTGCTGAGGGAAAATGGTTGGATATGCTCAACAGACCACTAGGATGCATACTACCCTATAAAGTTGGACTGACGATCAAGTAGGTTCCTTTGCTTCTGGCTGTGAGCCAATCATTTTCAGTTCAGAGCCCTGCCCTTTGGTCTCACCACAGCCCCCCTAGGTGCTCACCAAATGTATGGCAGTGGTAGCAGCTCACCTCCAGCTGCAGTGGTTCTGGGTATTATTTTATTTAGACGAGTGGCTCATCGCTGCTCCCACTGGGGATCTACTCATTCAAGCCAGATACTCCTTGCTCTATATGTATACAAACCTGGGGATTTTAATGAATCTAAGGAAATCCAAGTTTCAGACAGTACAATCCTTAGAGTTCATAGGGGCACTTTTGGACACAAAGCTTCAAATTGCAAAGCTCCCCCTAGAATTTCATCCCTTCATCAGCAATCCCTAGCTGTTTTGTCCTTTCAGAAACTTCCAGCAAAACTGATTATTCACCTTCTGAGCTCTATGGCATCTTCAGCTATCTTAATTCCCCAAGCAAGATGCTACATGTGTGTTCTTCAATGGATTCTAGTGGTTCATTGTTTGATAAGACACCAACACATTTCCTTTCAGGTATCCTGGACAGGCATCTGCAGTATACACATCCAGTGGTAGCTGTAATCTACTCATGTCTCACAAGGATATTCTTCTTTCTCCACTGGCCACAAAGACCATGGATGCTTCCCTCTTGGGGTGGAGTGGTGCATTTCCTGGAAAAGACAGTCCAGGGCACATAGTTCCAGTCAGTGTCCAGTCTTTACATCATTATCTTGGAGATGAGAGTGGTTCTCCTAGCATTGTGGGTGTTAAAGGACTCTGTCCCCTTGGCTATGATATCTGTTCAGAGAGATGACATTTTGGTGATTTGGTACATCAGCAAACAGGAAATAAATAAATCTTATCCATTATATTGAGAGGCAATGAGGTTATGGCAATAGGTGCTATCCTCTCACTGCTTTCTTTTAGCAGTGCATATTCCAGGTGAGTCTAATGTTCTAGCAGACAGGTTGAGCAGATCTAATGTTCTCCCTCGGAAGTGGTCCCCCAACCCAGTAATACTGAAGTGGTTATTCAAACACTGGGGCTAGCCTTGCTGCAATCTTTTTGCATCTCCCCACAACACAAGAAAATTAAAAAAATACTGCACCAGTAAGCTCAGAAGACCTTTAATAGAGTTTTAGTGCTTTAGTTCATACATGCACAGAACTTCATCAGAAACACCACCAAATGCAGCAAGTTTTTCACTCTAATCACCCAGGAGAGACCATGACCAAGGGACTCTCTGATCCACATTTGGTTCCACAGACTCCTCTATGCCTTTCCTCCCACACCTCTGATATACAAATTTCTGCAGAAAGCTTCAGGGAAGAAGGTTACAGTCATCCTCATAGCACTTTATTGGCCTTGGCAAGTGCGTTTTCCCTTCCTCTGGCTTCATCTAGTACACCCTCCTGGGTAATGGGCTCAGCTCCAAGAACTTTGGCCTCATCTTTTGGGGCTGCCTCACCTGGGCATTCGGTCCCTCAAGTTAACTGTATGGTTTCTGCAATTCCTATGATGGTTAGGCAGTCTGGGTTTTCTTCATCAGTTGTTCATATTCTGACTTCTTCACAGAAACCTTCAGCTAGAAAGGTTTACAAAAGTAAGTGCAAAAGATTTTCTGGTTGGGCAACTAAGAACAATTTTGAGTCATTTTTGGTCCCACTTGCTGGAACTTTGGATTTTCTAGCTCATCTTTTCCAAAAGGGAACCATTTACTGTACTATTAAGATACAGTTAGCTGCTATATCTTTTTTCCACATTAGCAAGAATCACATCCCCATCGCATCCCTGAGACTATCTAAAGCTTTCCTACGAGGAACTTTGTTACTAAGCCCTCCACTGAGGGATCCAGTTCCTCCCTAGGGTATTACAATTTTAGGTCTATATTATATTCTCGAAAGCCGACAATGTTGAATCTGACATTGTCGACACGAGAATAGCGAATGCTCAGAATCTCGAGCGTATAAATGGAAATCTCTGTAAGGGGAGATTTCTATTTACTGCAATATAGTGCGGTCTCGGACTTGGTATATTTAAGTGGCGGGGGTATGGGGATGCAGAGGGGCTTGCCCCCCTTCTTAAACCCATTAGGGTACTTTTTCTTTTTTTCTTTTTATAAGGTCGACGTTTGAAGACATCGATCATATGGTGTAGACCATATATTGTTTGAGGTTTTCAATCGATCTTATAATATAGACCCACAATTTTAGTGCAAACCTTGACCAGCCCTCCCTTTGAGCCTATTGATAAAGGTGATCTAAAGTTTTTACCATGATCAGTTTTTTTTTTGGTTGCAATTACCTCAGCCAGGAAAATTTCTGAGCTTCATGCCCTATCTGTTTTCATAAATACAGTATATGCTTGAGAATCAAGCCCTCCTTCCTTTCCAAGTTTGCTTTTGAATTATCAATCAATTGATTACTTTTCCAGAGTTTTTCCCAAATTTCTCGAACAAAGGGAAATACAGATTACATTTAGTGGATGTTCATCGACATTTGCACTTTTAGTTGCATATGACAAAAACCCTCAGGAAGACTGACTAGCTGTTTGTCTCTTACTTCTGTGTCAAGCTTACTCTACTAGGTCTGTAGATTTTTTGACACCCTTCTTTTCCAGAGTACCTCTTGATGACATATGTGCTGCAGCTACCTCATCCAAGGTCCATACCTTTATTTCACATTAAAAATTGGATATACAGTGCAGGTCAAGAGCATTTTTTGGGTCAACTGTGCTTCAGAATATCCTTCCATAAGACCACCCAAATGTTACAGTAACTGTGGCCTCTGTCTCATATGTTGAGGAATGGACTGAACAGTCAACATCAGATACAAAAGTTATGTACTCACTGTAATGATAGATCTGTGTTGTCTGTTTCAGTCTTTCCTTAACTTCCCAACCTCCTTCCCTTTCCATACGTTCACCTTTAATTTTTAATTTGACCAGAGATGATTGTGAATAGTGTTATTGTGGTAGAGCTGTGCTTTGAGGTGATGAGCAGTAATTTAGATTTATTAAGGTTTAGAAGTAACTGTGAATTATTTATCCATGTTTCAATATAAAAAAGTATTATGTAAATTATTGGAGTTTAGGGATATATGGAAGAGCAGAATATGGTTGAGTCATCAAAGTATTGAACTAGGGTACTGTTTTTTGTATCAGTGTAGAGGTTATTGATGAATATGTTGAAAAGTATGGGGCCTAGTATAAATCCTCGGGGGATACCAATAGTTACTGGTAAGAAGGTAGAGAAATAATTTTTCCATTTCACTGCTCTTCCTCTGTTTGAGAAGTAGCTATGGAATCAATGTGGTGAAGAGTTGGTGAGTGCTAAGACTGGGAGGTTATGTAAGAGTTTCTGGTGGGAGACAGTATCAAAAGCTTTTTATCAGTCTAGAAAGATGGCGTGGAGACTAGGCTTCCAGCATTTCAATGGGGATTGACAGTATTAACAAAACTCAGCAAAGCAGTACTTGTGCTGTGATGTAGATGGAAGCCATGGATTGAAGATGGCAACTGGTTATCTATTAAATGGTTGATAAGTTGCTTATGAATGCATTTTTCTATTTTTATTAGGGGAGATAAAATGTCCATTGGCTTATAGTTTGAAAGTTTTGTATTCTTTCTACCCCTTTGCAGTGGAATAACGAATGATTTTTTTCCATAGCAAGGGAACTTTATTTTCAGATATGAATCGATTTGACAGAAATGAAACCGGATATGCAAAAGCCTCAGCTGCTATTTTGAGTTATTCCCCTGATTGTCAGGAGCAGCTGTATTAACCTTTAATTTTTTGAGGTATTTTTTGATGGTATTTATTTATTTGTCTTTATTGACTGGGTAAGCATGACTGGGCAGAATCCATTTTCTGTGGAGGCCTGGGGAGAAGTACTCCACCACAGTATATTTTAACAAGCGAATTTCAAACATTTCTCAGAAAAACAATAGTCACATTTTTCATGAAACAACAAACATTAGTACAAGACAGGTATGTACAGTGGTTCCTCTGGGAAATGGTTAGAAGGAGAAATACTGAAGGAGGTTATTTTATTGAGTAAGGACCACAAGAGCTTGATTAGTTATCTGACTGGTTAATGACTGCTCAGTCTGAATAAAGTGTGTATTGAATTGGTTTTCTATGGTTTGATTTTGTTTCCAGGTGTTTGGTATTGGCTGTGTAGCTTGTGCTGGGTTTAACACTTCATTGAATGAGGCCCAGAACCGTTTTGAATTATTAATATGTATGTTGGGAGTTGGCATAATGATTAAGGTATTTACCTTACAGACATAAGGTGCAGGATTTAATTCTCAAATGAGATAATTGGCTAGGCTTAAAATGAGCCACAAGGGCAGTTATCCTAGTACTAATCAATGAACCTATGTTCATGTACAAATGTACCCATCCATCTTCCATAACCCTTTCACCTATGATACCACTGATGTCCTGTGTCAGTGTGCCATTGTACTCCACTCCACCTGTGCAAATGATGATGTGTTTGCATTGCCCACCATTCCACCTTGAGTGGGTAAGGTAAAGTAAAACAAAAAAGTAGTAACCTGGAAGCCAGAGACAAATGATTCACTTAAAGAATAAGCTCACTTCCAAAACCACATGATAAAATGCAAACATTTATCAACAGCCATAAACCGATTAAGAGTGTTCATCCTTAAACAACGCAGGACTTTATCAGATGAAAAAAAAAAAAACTGAAATGCAGAAGAATGAATATTAGACATCATTCTTCTCCTTTAAACTTGTTTTTTGCAGGATGGACAAGTCCCACTGCATCCACAAACATATGTGTGTGTATACACGCACACACACATGGGTCTGTATGGAAAAAAATTTGCTGAAGTGGCCATTCAGCGATTAGTGTGTTCACTGTTTATGTGTCGATGAACACATCATTTGACAACATAATATAGACCCTAGACACATATACATATATAGTCAGCCTCTGGCTGACTAAATTTGCAGATGATTGCAAATTATGAGCTGGCACAGAATCCCATACCAAATGTTCTCTAGGAATGGCTGACACAGACAAACAACTAATGTCAGAGCTATGGACTAAACTAAATACCAAGAAATGCATAATAGTATCCTTTGGGAAGTCATACATCCCTGATAACTCATATTAGCAACACACCCCTTAGAGCTGACCTAGTAGTCATGGACTTAGGGACACACAGACAGTAATCTAGATTTTGACCATCATTTGTCTACATTAGTGAGTACTCATTCTATGTTGCCGAACTTATAAACAAAGGTATGGCATCTAGGTCCAAGGAAGTCATTGTTGCACTGTATTCAACGTGGTTCATAGGTTGATACTAGGCTATCTGCCCTATTGCATTTATAAGCCTAGCCAGAGTGTGTTTGGCTTTCACCACCCTTTTAGATTAGTTGACTGTGCCTCTGTATAGTAGGTCACAGAAGATAGCCCTTTTAAGGTTAGTTTACTGTGCCTCTGTCTAGTAGGGACACAAAAGAGATCTCAGGGATAAACCTACGATCGCCCATCCACTCAAGATTTCTCTTGAAGAGGGTCATTGAGGGGCTCTGCCTAACATGGATTGGGATTTTGTTCCAGAGAGAGGAGCCTCTGGGATATGAATCTGTCCCTCCAGCATGTCCTATTTATTTCTGTGCTGAGGTTTAAGTCCCTGGAGCGTATGGCTCTAAGGGATTTGGATTTCCTGAGGTGGAGCATGTCCATTAATTCTTGTTTGGACATGGCTTTATACGTCAGGCACAGATCGCCTCTGAGTAGGCGGTAAACAACTGAGTAGAGCTGGAGTCTCTTTAGCCTAACTGCGTAGGCCATCTGTTTGAGTCCCTTGATCCTCTTGGTGGGGTACTTTTGGGGTCTTTCCAGTTGCTGCAAGTGTCTGGTAAGGTACATCCCAAATGTGGCATTGTATTCAATTATGGGCCTGATGAGTAGAGGGGCACAATGACCTCTCTTGATCTAGATGTGAACCCTTTCGTGATAAGGTGGGCTATATAGAAGGTCTTTCTAACCACTTTGGCAACGTGATTGTCAAAGGAGAGATTGCTATCTACTTGGGTCCCCAAATCCCTAATTACTTCTTCCGTACTTAATGGATTACCACCTATGTGGTAATTTGTGGGCACTTTGTTTCTCCCAAAGGGGATGACTATGCACTTTTTGGCATTTAGCTTTAGGCCATGGCTCTGGCACCAGTTATCCATCTCTGTGAGACCCTTTTGAAGGATGCTTGTGTCAGTCGGCGAGTCGATTATGGCACCCAGTTTGCAGTCATCTGCGAACTTGGTCAGCCATAGTCCTCCCATGTTAGCCTGTACCTCAGAGAAATATATACCGAACAAGAGAGGTGCCAGGACTGAGCCTTGTGGGATGCCACTTGTAACTGGTTTAGAGTATGACATGGCACCTGCAATTCTGACCATGTGAGTTCTATCCCTGAGCCAGTTTGCAACCCATCTTGTGACATAGGGGTTGATATTTAAGCTGGTGAGCTTATTTACGATGCCCGAGTGGGGTATTGTGTCAAAGGCTTTTGCAAGGTCCAGGTAGGCTGTGTGGACTACCTTCCCTTCATTTATGGCCTTGGTGATTGTTTCAAAGAAGTCGACCAGGTTCAAGAGGCAAGATCTGCCCTTAAAGCCGAATTGGGTAGAATCCAGTGTTTGGAGGTTCCCAATGTCTTTGTTTATGAGTTCCATGATGATACGCTCCATAGCTTTGCAGACCAGGCTAGTCAGACTTATAGGGCGATAGTTTCCAGGGTCCATTGTGGCACCACCTTTGTGGAGTGGGACCACTGTTGCTGTATGCCATTCCTTAGGTACATATCCTGTAATAAGGCTGAGATTGAACAGTGACTTTATGTTCATGTTAAAACTTCAAAAGAGACCACAGCTCTCTCTCTCTTCTGAGTCAGGCAGAATTTTTTTTCCACCCTCCCACCCAGTCATAGTTGTCTTGTTAAATACCACTGTCTTTCTAGTTGCCTGCCTCTTATGTTACTCTGACCATATATCTCATTTCCTCTCTACTTTCAGTGGCTTTGTTTGGTGAGTAATCACTAAATCAAAAACCCCTCCACTTCAACTATTTAAATTTATTGGGCATCCTACTGTATTCCATAGTACCAGAATACAAAAGTGACCACCCCTTTCAACCCATCTTGCTGTTTTAAAAATAGTAACTGTCCACTAAACCTTAACTTTTTAAACAGGTAAAACTTAAGTTACCTACTTTCACGTCTACCTTCTGAAGTGCACACTGCAGTGTGCATTTTTTTCATCTTACTTTTAAGCATCCCTTTGACTAGCCCTTTCTCTAATACCTGCTGGAAAGCACTGGGAAGCCTTAAACTGATACAATCAACTCTCCTGGTTAATAAGGAGAAATTAATAGTAGGGACTAAACAGCCTATAATTGCAAAGTACCTTGCTAAGGTAAGGGAAAACAGCTCCTGTACTTTACAAAAAAAAAAGCATCAAACCAGGCATGTCCAAGGGTCAGCTTCCGGTGATTTCTCCTGTCCACCTGGTGAATCTGGGCATACTGGGGCAATGCAGCAGTTGCCTCATGTACACAGACAACCCTCTCCTCCTACCACCCAACACTACAACCTGTGAGAGATGCACTTACATAGCCAAAATGTAAGCAAAGCTCTCTCCACCCAAGATTGTGCTAGACAGTCAAGAGGAGAAGGTTAACACCCACACTACACCTCAAGCAACACATAGCCCTTCTAAACCCACACCACCAACACCCACATATAGCAACACTAAATCCACATATGCAGAGGCCCTTAACTGTAACCTGCCCAAGCAACAAGGACCTCTGAAGCTGAAACGCAAACAAACACCAATCACAACCAAAGTGTCACATAGTTCAAAACACCTGTGTGCCACCCAGCAACAGCCCCTAACACTTTAGTCATAGGTGACTATAGTCCGGCACACTGATGTCCCTCTCACCTGGTTAAACAAGGAGAAAATTACAGTCAGCTGCCTGTCAGCTGCCAGGATCCGCCACATAACGCATGCACTCAAGTCACTCCACAACAAGTACAAATATGACTCTGTCATTGTCCATGTTGGAGTGAATTACTTGAGACGTACCTCCCTGGACTACAGAAAAGAGACATGGAAGAGCTCTTGGATCATGTGGCCCAGGCAGGTATGACCCTAGCCCTGCGTAGCATCCTGCCTTCGCCCAGAATGATACCACAATATAAGGACAAAATGATTGACTTCAACAATTGGCTAAGCTTCTGGTGTCATTTAAAGGGGATCCAGTATCTGTCTCCCTGGGACGACATGATTGACAGACCACGATGCTTTGCCAGAGATGGTCTGTACCTGTCGCCTCTGGGATTCAGGTTACTGGCTAAGGCTCTTGCCACCCCTATAGTACCTTTTTTAGGCAAAGTTCAAAGAACAAAACCACCACCGTAACAGGTACAATCATGCAAAATCTGAAGGTAATGCTACTCAATGCTAGAAGTATAAACTCAAAATGCACTCTCTCGAGGCACTCCTAAAAATGGAGAACATCGATATCTGTGCAGTAACTGAGACCAAGTTCAAGGCTCCAGAGAGCACCCCTGCAATACCAGGCTAGAACTCTTACCACACTTTTCGGCCACCAAAGCAGGACCGAAACACTAAAGGTGGGGGAGTGTCAATATTCACCAAGGATATTCACACCACCAGGCTAGTTGCCCAACACATGTCAACCTCCTAGTACAAAACACCTGAACAAAGCCAATAATGGGTGAATACAGCCCCCAAACATTCAGTGAATTCAGTTCTCACCATAGCTCTCAACCTATTAGCAAAAAACACCCGGACAAAGCCAGTAATCTGGGAATATAGCCCCCAAACATATTCAGTGAATTCAGTTCTTACCATAGCTCTCAGCCTTAGCACAAAACCTGGATGAAGTCAATAATGGGGGAATACAGTCGCAACAATAGGAACAAATTTCAAATATCCATCTTATACACTTAGAAAATTGCTAGAATAAAAGCTTTTGTGTTACCATGCACTTTCTGAAGTCTGATATTCAAATGTGTGTCATTTTTAACATTTGATAACCAGGAAAGTCTGACTTGGAACAAAAGCTAATTTTTAGCAGAGGCCCAGGGAGAAACACTCTAGACAGACACATGTCTTTGTAAGATGGGAGGACACTAGAGGAAACAAAAACAGGGAGGACATACAGACTCCACACAGAAGGTAAGGCACCCCAACCAAGAATCAAACCAGAGAACATGTAGCTGTCAGGCAACAATGCTACCACTGCACCAATGCACTACTGGCTTTGCAAGGACACAAAAATACAGAAACCACAGATTTTATGAGGAACAGAACAAGTATGAGGGAAAAATCTGCAACATTTTTACAAATGGTGGTGGTTAGGGAATTCGGGCTCTTGCCACCTGGGCCCAAAGTGCAGGGTTCAAGCCTTATTCTCTACCCACCATGTAGCACCTGGGGCATTTTACACACACACACCCTACCTGGATAGATATAGATCCCTTTGTTGCAGCATTAAATCCACAGCTGTTGGAGCATTAAATCCACCACAGCCCACAAGATGTTCTTCCCCCAACGAGACTCCCATCCTGCAGACGTTGCAGTCAGAGTCCGATCCCTTTCCAGTGACAGTCTATGCAGTTACAACTGCATAGACTTCTGGGATCTCTGCTCTTGAATGTTTCCTAATCCGGACTGCTGCTGAGGCAGTCTGTGCATGCTCCAGACTCTCAGCAGCAGTCCGGATATCAGAAATGCTGCTAGTGCGCATGCGCGAAGGTCCGCTATTTGCGATCATTTCTTTTTATTTTCTTCTTTTCTATTTTCTTTTCTTTCTTTTTTACAGCTGGGGGGGGGCTGCAGTCCAATAGCATGGGCCCCCCTGATCAAAAGCTTTTTATCAGTCTAGGAAGATGGCACGGAAACTAGGCTTCCAGCATTTCAATGGGTATTGACAGTATTAACAAAACTCAGCAAAGCATTACTTGTGCTGTGATGTAGATGGAAGCCATGGATTGAAGATGGAAACTGGTTATCTATTAAATGGTTGATAAGTTGCTTATGAATGCATTTTTCTATTTTATTAGGGGAGATAAAATGTCCATTGGCTTATATTTTGAAAGTTCTGTATTCTTTCTACCCCTTTGCAGTGGAATAATGAATGATTTTTTTCCATAGCAAGGGAACTTTATTTTCAGATATGAATCAATCTGACAGAAATGAAATCGGATATGCAAAAGCCTCAGCTGCTATTTTAAGTTATTCCCCTGGCAGATTGTCAGGAGCAGCTGTATTAGCCTTTAATTTTGTGAGGTATTTTTTGATGGTATTTGTTTGTCTTTATTGACTGGGTAAGCCTGACTGGGCAGAACCCATTTTCTGCGGAGGCCTGGGGAGAAGTACTCCACCACAGTATATTTATTTAACAAGCGAATTTCAGACATTTCTCAGAAAAACAATAGTCACATTTTTCATGAAATAACAAACATTCGTACAAGACAGGTATGTACAGGGGTTCCTCTGGGAAATGGTTAGAAGGAGAAATGCTGAAGGAGGTTATTTTATTGAGTAAGGACCACATGAGCTTGATTAGTTACCTGACTGGTTAATGACTGCTCAGTCTGAATAAAGTGGGTATTGAATTGGTTTTCTATGGTTTGATTTTGTTTCCAGGTGTTTGGTATTGGCTGTGTAGCTTGTGCTGGATTTAACACTTCATTGAATGAGGCCCAGAACCGTTTTGAATTAATATGTATGTTGGGAGTCGGCATAATGATTAAGGTATTTACCTTACAGACAGAGGGTGCAGGATTTAATTCTCAAATGAAATAATTGGCTAGGCTTAAAATGGGCCACAAGGGCAGTTATCCTAGTAATAATCAATGAACCTATGTTCATGAACAAATGTACCCATCCATCTTCCATAACCCTTTCACCTATGGTACCACTGATGTCCTGTATGTGCCATTGTACTTCACCACACCTGTGCAAATGGTGATGTGTTTGCATTGCCCACCATTCCACCTTGACTGGGTAAGGTAAAACAAAAAAGTAGTAACCTGGTAGCCAGAGACAAATGATTCACTTAAATAAGCTCACTTCCAAAACCACATGATAAAATGCAAACATTTATCAACAGCCATAAACCGATTAAGAGTGTTCATCCTTAAACACAGGACTTTATCAGATGAAAAAAAAGACTGAAATGCAGAAGAGTGAATATTAGACATTCTTAAAACTTGTTTTTTTGCAGGATGGACAAGCCCCACTGCATCCACAAACATATATATGTGTGTGTGTGTGTGTGTGTGTGTGTGTGTGTGTGTGTATATATAAATACACGCATACACACATGGGTCTATATGGAAAAAAATTTGCTGAAGTGGCCATTCAGCGATTAGTATGTTCACTGTGTGTCGATGAACACATCTTTCGACAACATAATATAGACCACACACATATACATATATAGTCAGCCTCTGGCTGACTAAATTTGCAGATGATTGCAAATTATGAGCTGGCACAGAATCCCATACCAAATGTTCTCTAGGAAGGGCTGACACAGACAAACAACTAATGTCAGAGCTATGGACTAAAACTAAATACCAAGAAATGCATAATAGTATCCTTTGGGAAGTCATACACCCCTGATAACTCATATTAGCAACACACCCCTTAGAGCTGACCTAGTAGTCAGACTTGGGGACACACAGACAGTAATCTAGATTTTGACCATCATTTGTCTACATTAGTGAGTACTCATTCTATGTTGCCGAACTTATAAACAAAGGTATGGCATCTAGGTCCAGGGAAGTCATTGTTACACTGTATTCAACATACATCAGACCTGTCATTGAGTATAGTGCCCCTTTTAGTATGTACCTAACCAGGCATATCCAACAACTGGAATGTCCACAGAAGTTCCTCACTAAGACAATACAGGGTGTAAGTAAAATGTCCTATGCATACTGCATCAAGGCCCTATCCCTATATTTGGTCTCCTACAGGTTGCTGAGGAGAGATCTATGCCTGGCATATAGGGCATTGTCAGACCCCACTCTGATGGACCTCCTGTATATCCCCAAAACAAACAGTACCAGAATTACCCATTCTAAAGACTTAAACCTTGCCTGTGATATAAATAGAATCTGCTAGAGAGACAGATATGTATTCCAGAGACTACACCATCTCTGGTACAGGCTCCCCATTCATGTGAAGCAGAGGTCCTCCCTAACCCAATTCAACTGCAACTTGGACAATTGGATGGGGAACAGGAAATTCATCCCTGGTTTGGCACCTGTGTCTATAATGGACACAGGCATCCTGTACATGTTTCATCTCCCTGGAACCTGCTTGAAAAAGTTTCATCTCTCAAGCCCATGCTTACACTTATCAAGGGTACCAGAACTTGTCAGATTTGGGATACATGGCTAAGCTTAAAAAGGCCCTTGTAATCATCAGCTTAGTAAACCCCTATGAACCTAAAAGGGAATATTCCAAGTAATGACAGTTTCACACTTATTATGTGTAAGTCAGGAATTTAGTCATTTAGTTCCCATTCTGGGAAGAAGCATTGTGAGTTCTGACATTTTAGATAGTTACTAACGCTGCTCTTACATATTGTGCCCACCTCTACCTCACATGGGGTGCTGCTGTGACCATTTTCTTTGTCTGTTTACTCAGTTCCCCTTCTGCTGCTGTACAGAGACATTCCCTCGCTTTCATACCACCATACTGTGCAGCATGGCACAGATGATGACATTCTTACTGCAGATCCCAGGTACATGCTGCAGAGCACCACTAAATGTATCCAGCCAGCAGCAGGAAGATTTCATGAGTCTGAATACACATTTGATGTTGTTCCATGTTTTATGACATTGTGGTGCTGTAAGCAATATGTGCCATTGTCTAGAGACAGCAGCTGGGGTCTTCAGTCACAGCTTGAGGCATATCTTGCATCACCTGCAACACACAACAGTGGACACCATTATAAGTGGCTTGCTGCAAGAGTCCATGGGACTAGCATATCAAGGACTCTGTGTCTGGCAATATGTGCAGCCAGCAACTAGATGGCCATGTGGGAAGTCATCCTACAAAAAACACCGGAATAGATTGCATGTGTGAGATGTGGAAGTCTTGGGAACTGCCTGAAAGTACACTGACACAGGCACATTGTATATAATATCCAGTGAATTTCACAAACACAGTTGGCAGTTGGAGTTGATGCCCTTCTAGCTGATATACTGGATACTATGTGAAGTAGATGGGGCCTTAATGACAGCCAGTGGTCCTCAGAATGTCAGGGAAATTGGCTATGTCATAGAATGCATTCATCTTGGAAGTTCTCTCTCCTGCTATCCACGCAAGCCATGTAAGCCATACATGCTCTTCCACATGCAGCAGCTTAACATTAAAGATCTGGGGTTTGATTCACAAATCTAACACCTGTAAAATTCATAATGTATAGCTGTATGAAGGATGGTTAAAGCTATACAAACCTTTGTGTTCACTGGGATAGACATTCAATGTTTTCTCCTTAATTCCAAGTGTGGATGACACATTTGTTAACTGCTATATGGTGTCTGTGCAGTCAACAATGTACTGGCCATAGCTGCTAGTGGACCGGTCTGTGATCTAGAGTTGAAATGTTGTACAAGATTACAGGCACTGGCTTTGAAAATGGCTAATAGTACATGTTGCTCTGCTAATGCTGACACTGGTGCTAGAATTATAACATGAGTGAAGCTACTCTATACCTGAAAATCCTGCCATTCTAAAGGTGTGATTACCGTGGCTCAATGTCCATTGTATACATTTCTGAATTGCTGTACCACGTTTGATGTCATCCGTTGCATACACTATTGTTGTCATTAGCATGTTTACACTTGTTTGCATGCCATCATACAGTTATTTGTTTATGATGTATACTGTGCTATTTCTCAGGTGATACAACCAGACTCCTTTCCCTTTTGAGTCACTTTGTCCCCGAGTGTTATTAATCACCATGCTATTTCATACAATGTTGTTTGTCTTTTCGGCTTTTCACGGTTAGGGGTCGCCACAGTGGAACTCCAGTCCGCTAATGATTGGCAGTAGATTTTTATGGTGCCGAGTTGCCAGCCCAATGCCCAACCTTCAGCGAAGGCACGCCCATTCACGCATGTCTTTTGGAGGCCACTCGACCGTGTGGAGGATTTCATACAATGCTGTAATTGTTTTTGTATACCCCTCAGTGTTAAAACTATGAAATATCTTTATGGAATAGGAAGTGAGTCAATACAACATTGTTGTAACAGATTTTTGGATCACTTGCTTATAATATAATAAAATTTCAGAACAGTATTATGAAAGCAGTTTTCATTTACTTGAACAGCTTTGTACCCTTGCAATCTTTAACAACCAACAAACAGTATGCGCAGGGTAGTCAAATGGACCAATAATTCAACCACACCGGGTAGAGTCAATCTAGTAAAATTTATTATGACTAGTTAAGCACTTTCATCCTAAGAGCAATGGACTACATCAGAACCAGTATCAACAGTTAAAATCAATTTTATATGTTAATCAACCAATCATGTGACTAAAATTAGTAAACATTTGTTACCATATGATTTAAAACAGAAGTTATTAAAATCATAACGAAAATGAGTAAAAATATGCATTCAAACTTAAAAATGTATATTTCTCTTGGAAAGTCTCTCCACTTAAAAACAATTCATAATTTTGCTGAATATAACTTAGATACTACTTATTGAAATAGTGTTATTTAACCCTGAGTGTACACCTGCATTCAAGCAAAGTTGCCATCAGAGTTCCTTGTATTCCAATTTCAATCCCCAGGGACCTCCCCTAGGGTTAACAGGAACTTTGAGCACAAAAAATGAAACATTTTATTCTTAGTACATGATAGTTTATGTTTATATAGAGCATTTTTATCATTGCACCTAATGATATCATATCTGTGCTCTTATATTCTTTTTTCTCAAAGCTTGCTGAGTTTTTCCTATATAATAAAAAGAGACAAAAATCACAATAAGCCAGGTAAACCACTGGAGTAATGGTTATAATCACTGGTAGCATTGAAATGAAAAAAAAAATCATTAACTGTTTTTAACTTTAAAAACTGTCTTTTATATATAAAATTACATCGAGAACAACTACCACGTCCTCATTCCTTTATGTATCTTATTCTTAGTCAATTTAATATAAATTTTCCCCCATTTAAGTCTTTCCTTAATATTGGTGCATCTCATGTAAACAAATTGTGGTTCATTTCCTACCACTTTACTGACCGTATCATCATATTAAATACATTTCCAATTATTGACAATAATATGTTTAACTTTTTCACACCTAGTACCATATTTTAAAACCATTGTTCATTGGAAATCTGCATTGTCATCACTCCCTTTATTTATGGTGGAATGGAATTCCCTAGTATGGGTACAAAAATAAGATTTTTTTTCTTTTAAGGACTTACATCTTAAAATCTTAACATCTAATAAGAATTTAGGGGGGTAACTTCTATGCAAAAAAATTCCACTAACCTTTCAAGCTCACTTAAAAACTGGTCTTCTTCAGAAATTAATCTGTAAATGTAGACCATTTGACCCTTAAGTCCCTTCTTCTGATGGAAGGGTTGACTACTAGAAAAGTGCAGAAAGTTGTTTGAATAAGTAGGTTTCCTGTAGAGTCTATAGTGAAATTGCTAGTTGACTAGTTGACATAGTCTTTAACAATACAAACATCTAAGGGATAAGATAATAAGGAATATATGTTTGCATATAGTGGGGCATAAGCTGCTCCCATAGCACACCTGTTAACTATTTATAATATTTACCGTTAAAAAAGATAAAATGATTGCCCGTGATTCTGTACCAGAAGTTTACAACTAACACTCTACACATCATTCAGAAAGAATGCCAAGTGGCTGTGATGAGCAGTGAGGTTTTAATTTTTCTAACTGGCTTAATAACCCTAGATATGGTTTCACAAAGACAGACATGCCAGAGAGTAAGTGAAACCTTTGACAGTCATTTAAGAAGTTTTAATAAAAAAAATTATATTTATAAATTGCTGCAACTTGACAATTTGTATTTAAAAGAATGCATTACTAATAGAAGAGTACCCAGGGGACTAAGGGTTTTTAAAATACTGAATGGTATTCCAGGTGACTTTAATTATACTGAATTTCTAATACTTTTGGATGACTGTGGCTGTAGGGTTATGGAGGTGTTGATTAGATTTAATGAGCAAAGAATGGAACAGTTAGAGGATATCCAAATTCTGGATAATTGCATTAAAAGTGATTTGTTATACAAGGCTAGAACATGTGAATATAATGCTATTTTTTCAATACAGATGTCATAACAGAAAAGAATAGAAAGAAGAAGCTTAAAAAATTGATTAGAGATGATCATGAATATTCCCAGGGGCTAGCCTATCCAAAACCTAAAAATAACAAGATAAACTTAACCATGATCAATAACCCTGTGGAAAATGGTTCTAATTTATACAATACAGAGTTTAATCACAATGATGAAAGCAATGCCCATGATAATGATTTTTTAGATACAGACCAATTTCCCCCACTCCAGAGATTGGAGAGGATTGCCCAGAGGGAACAAACACATACCCACGTGGAAGCGAATAGACACTTTTATTCAACCAATTGACACAGACATTACCAACAGAGGAAGAACCACAAGGGGAGATGGTGATTACTTGTGTAACTAAATCATTCTGTGTGGATGATCCTGGTTATGGTACAAAAACTAGCCAAGGCTATTTAGTTGATTCCCCTGAAGATTCTGGATTTACAGTTCATGAATACAATGAACTTAAGATATACAATTATAGTGACTTGGAAGTTAACAAAATACATTTTGCTTTATTTAGCAAAGGTTTTTAATTTGCATCACATAATAGATTGGATACAAGTGAAACATCAATTGATCTTAAATTGTCCATTCATAAAATGAATCTTACATTGTTTTTTGATGATGGCAATAACAAAGACATGTACTCAGGGTACGTTTAACCCACCCCTTCATCCCATGCTACAGTTTGAGATGTTTTGTGAGACAGATATTAGGAGGTCACTTAAGGAGTTATAATTTATCTAAGGAAGAGCAAACCACATTGAAAGAACTGACATATAAAGGTATTAGGACCATGAAACCCAACAAAGGGGCTGGCATGGTTTGCATGAATTCTATTGATTATTCTTTGAAAATGTACGATATTCTTAATCATGATACACAGTACTGTAGAGTATCTAAGAGAAAGGGAAACATGGCATACTATAAAACTGATTTATTTTTATAGGATACCCTTGATCAAGGAGTTAGACAACAATACCTACCAGTTTTTATATGAACACAACTATGATATCATTAAGTGCAATGATAAAATTCATTATATAAACAAACTATCATGTATTGAGAATAAAATGTTTTTTTGTGCTCTAAAAAGTTCCCATTAACCCTAGAAGGTCCCTTGGAACTGAAATTGGAATACAGGGAATTCTGGTGGGAACTTCGCTTGAATGCAGGTGTACCTCCAGGGTTAAATAACACTATTTCAATAAGTAGTGTCCTTATGTTACATTCAGCAAAATTATAAATTGTTTTTAAGTGGAGAGACATTCCAAAAGAAACATGCATTTTTAAGTTTAAATGTTATAAGAGCTTAGCATATTTTTATGCATTTTTGCTGTGATGATTTTAATAACTTCTGTTTTAAATCTTATGGTAATTAGGTTACAAATGTTATTTGCTAATTTTAGTCACATAATTGTTGATGAATATATAAAATTGATTTTAACTGTTCTTGATACTAGTTCTGATGAAGTCCATTGCTCTTAGGATGAAAATGCTTAACAAGTCATAATAAATTTTACTGAACTGACTCTACCCAGTTTGGTTGAATTACTGGTCCATTTGACTACCTCGAGCACACTGCTTGTTGGTTATTAATTTTATTTTGTGTGCTTTGGTCCCAGTTTAGTTGCAGACCTTGCAGTCTTTAGAATGAGAATGGTCGTGAAAGAGGAATAGTGAAAAGCTGCTTTGGATGGAGATGTATATAGTATGAAAAAAGCAGTTTAGAATCAGATTACTTAAAGATCAAATGATTGAATAAATTGTAGAAAAATGGTGCAGTCCTTATGACTGTGTAGCAAAGAAGGAACATGTGAAACCTGATGCTGAAACTACTTCAGTCTTGAGTGACTGGAGACACGAATACCAAATTCAAAAGTATGAACCAAGTACTCTGCACACAGCAGGACTTCATGGTTGACAATAAAGAAGGGCAAGTGCAAACATTTAATGCAGCTGAAGGAATGACCATAAGAAACATGATTTAACTAAAATGCAAACTAAGTCGAAACCTTATTTTAGGATTATGTATCTAGTATGTACAATATCAAATGACATTAACTTTGCTAGCATGGCTGGTCTAGCTACCCAGAGGTATGAATGTTGGTTCTAGATGATTGTCACTTTTGCTGTGATACCCTGACCCTGTGTGCAAAAATGGGAGAAATGGGATAGTGGATGGATGGATAGATAAATTAACTTTGCTAGTGGTTACATAGGCTGTAGGATGCTGTACTGCTTGATTTTCAGTTGGACCTAAATGTATCATGACTAGTAACTGGAAGATTTTTAAGTGGTTTCAGATATAGATATGTAAGTGGTGGATAGATACAAGTTTATCATCTCAAGAAAAGAAAAAAAACTTAAAGAAAAAAATAGAAAGGCCAGAACTGTTTCTGCAAAGACACACTAATGTGATTATGACAGCAGAATGTTATAGATGCCGTGCCAGTAAATACATTAAAATGACAAATAAATGATAAATTAAAATGACAATATCTTCAAATGGGACTTTTGGATTGGCTAAATGGAATATTTTTTTTCATGGTAGGAAACTGCAATGCAAAAAAAAACCCATTCATCAGACTCCTAAAACCATTCACACATACTTTCTATATTAAAGTGCTTGTATCAAGTTTGTGAAACAAATTTAAGATGGAAAATACCTTCAATTCCAGACTGACACTAACCTGTATAAAAACAAATGAAAATCTGTTAATGTCCTGACTAAAATCACTGTTGCAGCATTCCTGACATATGGCTTGTCATCTCTGATATCTGGCCATTGTACCAAAGCTGTACCTTCCCTAGGTCATATGTCCAACATACAACATCAGCTGAAATACTTTGGGGCATAAAGATGGACAGAGGAGCATGGATCCCCAGACTATCTAGCCACTAGGTTGAGCATCATTCAAACTGTTCGTTATTTGGTCACTGGTACCTTTGCTTTATTCATTTATGCAGATAACTGCCCCATTGTGGAACCTTCCTTTTTATCTTACAATTCTTTGTTGAAGTTGTAGATGTCAACTAGGAGTGGTAAGTGTGAGTGTGGGAAGCAGATTCCATACAAGAACTTGCATCCCAACCAGAAATCTTGCTCTGCCAGTTCATTCCAAAATCCCTTGGGTCTGGGCATTCTATTCTCAACAGCTTTCTTGAGACCCAGTGTCTTAAACACTTGGCCCAATCCAAGATGTCCGACTCCATATCCTTGGACATCCCTCTACTGCTGAAGAAAAAACTTAAAAGGCCTCAAATGGATCCATAGGGTTTACTATCATTTGTCCAATCACACCTCATGTGAGTTATCAGTTGGGCAAACCAAATGGGTGAAAAAAACAAAAACTACTGACACTAATGTTGAACATGGAAGTGGAGAATGTCGAATTTGACATATTTCAGACATTCTCCACACTTCTGCAAGCGGTACTCTAATACACACAGCAAAGAATGTTTTTGCAGGGGCCCCCATGTGGGGGGCTGCACCCCCCACAACCCCTGCTACTTATATATACAAACTCCAAGATCACACTGCAGTGAGGGAAAGGGTACATTTCCCAATCCCACTGTAGTGTGATCTGCATTAAAATGTTCAAATTCATAACAGCGAATGCTATAGTGCATTCGCTGTTGTGCATGTCAACATTTTTTTTTTGTTCTTTCCTAATGTCGAATTGGGCATTCGGACTTATGTAAATCGAATGAAGACTGATCGCCCTTTTGACAGTAAACCAATTTGCAGTCCAATGTTTCTGACTCTGACCTACCCACTGAAGTTACAGAACCCATGGGATGTCATGCTACTTCTCAGTTGCACGTTTCTGAGACCCCATAGAGGACAGTATAGCTCCTAAGGTCTTGCAGATTGCGGATACATCTGAGGAACCATGTCTCATCATTTCACGAGTATTGCACCACGTTCCACAAATTTTAGTTAAGGAAGAGATCAGGCTCTCTAAGAGATCAGACATGGTTCCAAACCTCCACATTTCATCTAGGAGGACATAATGCCTAAAAAGAACAAAATAGAAGACTAAGCATGTAATCTCCCTCTCAGCAGCCAGAGAGAAAGAGTGGATGGATTTCTCACAGGGCTTATTCAAAGCTGTGATGTCTTTGAAATCTCACTCTTTGGAAATCCACAACCACAGGCTACTCTTCTAAAACCTACCCTGGTTTTCTCTTCCTCTGATAAGGAGCAGGATTATGACTTTGACCATTCTCCAGACTATTCCTCTCACTGGCATTCTCCAGGGCAAATCGCTTTTGAAGGATATTCTCTCTCACTTGATTCCCCTATTGAGGAAGCTTCTTTTGGGGAGACTATACAGCACATGATGAAACACTTTGATTGGCAATGTATGCAGGTCTCTGATATTCAGAAGAATTATACCTTCTTGCAGATGGGTACCCCTGCCCCTTCCCCAGTCCCACCTGTCCTTGAGGCTTTCTAGGATGCCTTTCAGTCCACTTATTCTACACCCGATTCACAGCCACCAGCTCCTAAGAGACCAGACAGGTTTTACAAGGTCCTTGATGACATTGAATATCTATATAAGAACCCAGAGGAAGACCCCTTTGCAGTATACTTCTCTTCAGATAAGCACATTATGCTTTTGCCTAGAGCTAATGCCCTACCTACTGACAAAGATAGTAGGTCTTTGGATAGATGGAGGAAGAAGGTTTACACCTCTGCTACCCTTGCCTTTAGGGTTATTAATTACCAGACTCTCAAAGTATTTTATCTCTGTTCTTAACTCGTTAAGCAAGGTTATCTTGGAACCTCCTACAGCAGATTAAAAGCATCAAATGCAAATCTTACTTTCGCAGGCCACTCAGATTGCCAGACACAACTTTAAGTGCAGTTACAATACTGTGGATGCTACTTCTAGGCAGCTACCACTACATCTGTTATCCACAGATATGCATGGGATCACAGTCAGCCTACACTTGAGGTTTTCAAATAAAACATCTAGCTTCATTTTTGGACCAGCACTTTGTTTAGCCATCAGGTGGCCAGTCTATTCAAAACTCTCCAAGACCAAGGCAAAACCATGAAAGACTGCAGACCGATCTTACCCTCCTCAGTTCCTAGGTACCATAAAAACTACCCAGCTAAATCCATCTCTTTCATTAGAAGTAGTCTTAGGACAGTTCACAAACAAAAGAAAACACCTAGGAAAAATACTCTGAAAAATTTCAAAGGGAACCTCCAACTAGGAGGCCATCCTTTTGAGACAAAAACCTGTAATTATCCCTGCACCATCTCCTCCCTCTCCTATCCTCAGTCCCATTATCCCTTTTTCTCAAAGGTTGTCACTTTCCCTGGCCAGGTGGGAAGCTATTACCACAGACAAGTGGGTCCTCACCATCATCAGGGTTGACTATGCCATGTCTTGGGAAAACATTTCCTTCTGAGAAGCATGCCACTGCCTCCTCAAAAACAAATATCCCTTCTGACTCCCATTATTCAAGACCTCTTGAATCAGGATACCATCAAGCAATCCCCTAAAGATTACATGGGAAAAGGGTTTTATTTCAGGATTTTTCTAGTCACAAGAAAAGAAGGAAAGTGGAGACTGATCCTAGGCCTGAATTTCCTGAACACTTACCTGAAGGTGCAATCTTTCAAAATGTTCTCTTCAGACTCTTCTAACTTTCATCCTCTCACAGGCTATTAGTGTCATTAGATCTGAAGGATGCCTACTTTCAAACTATCATTCACTCTTCTTGCAGGAGATTCCTTAGGTTTTTCTCTGGCTCTTCACATAGGTTCATAGGTTCATACTAGGCTATATGCCTAGGTTTTTATAAAGCAGCCAGAATGTGTGTTTTTTTCACACCCATTTTAATTTAATTTGCTATGCCCTTTTTTTTTTTAGTATACTGTGCCTCTGTGTCTAACAGTGACACAAGTGATACCAGGGGTAAACTAATCTCCCTCCCATCCTCCCAGATTCCATTCCTCTTGAAGAGAGTCAATGAGGGACTCTGCCTAACCTGGACTGGGATTTTCAGTTTACTGCTCTGTCTTTTGATCTTTCCACAGCCCCCAAAAAAGTGTCTATAGCATGTAATAGCTTTCTTTAGGACTCAAGGAATTCATATTTTCCCCTGCCATGTTGACCTTCTGATCAGAGCTCTTTTCCCAGAAATTCTTCTTCAGTATCTTCAGTTCACCCTCCATCTTCTGACAGATCTGCATTTTACTATAAACTAAAAAAAAAAAAAATCACACATGGTTCTTATTCAGGACCTAGTGTTCTAGGATGCAGATCGGACACAAAGAAAATGCATGCCTTCTTTCCCAGGAGAAGGTTCTCAGTTTGTCCAGTTACCTCCAAGACCTGTCATCAGCAACCCATTGCTCTGCAAGGGAGATGCCAAGGACTTTGGGATTCATGGCAGCCACTATTCCTGTACTCCTTCTGGCCAGACTCCACATGAGTAAAATCCAACAGCATCCGATATCTGTGTACTCAGTATTGCCACCTCTTGGACATCCTGATTACCCTCATCACTTGTCTCAAGTCTCAAGAAGGAGCTTAACTGGTGGAAAAGGACAGGTCATCTTTAACCCAGGATTGCCTTTCATACTACCTTCTCTTCTTTAACAGTTTCAACTGAACAACTCTGTCAAGTTATGGAGAGCATGGACAGGATCACACTGAGCACAGAGGAAATTGAAATCCCAGTTCCTGAAAGAGCACATCAACCTGAAAGTAATGAAGGCTCTTCTGGAAGCTCTTCAGATTTTTGCCCACCTTTAGAAACCAGGAACACTCCAAGTGTATGCAGACAACACCACAGTCATGTGGTACATAAACAAACAGGGAGGCACCAGGCCTTTCAACCCAGAAGGAGGCATGGAAATTGGCAACACAAATAAACATCATGCTCACAGCCACATAGGTCTCTTTGCAGGACAGTATACTAGAAGACTGCTTAAGTAACTCTATGGGGGAGCCCCAGAGAGGTCAAAGAGGTCTTCCTC
Source organism: Protopterus annectens (assembly GCF_019279795.1). Classification (NCBI taxonomy): domain Eukaryota; kingdom Metazoa; phylum Chordata; order Ceratodontiformes; family Protopteridae; genus Protopterus; species Protopterus annectens. Next base: position 645,718,310 of record NC_056741.1, read on the forward strand.
AACATCACACTTCAGTGTGGCATTCCTCAGATAGACCTCTTTGCATCTCCAAGTAACCATCAGCTCCTCCAGTTCTGCAGCAGGGATCCTTGTTCCACAGCCTGGAGGACATATGTCTTCTCTTTCAAGTGGACAGAAAAGTTCCTCTATGCCTTCCCTCCTCTGGCTCTTCTTCCAAAAGTTCTTCAAAAGGTACAAAAGAAAACACCCAAACTCCTCTTACTGCATGCATTTTGGATAAGGCAACATTGGTTCCTCCTGCTGTTTCACTTGACAAAGGAAGTTCCTCTACAGCCAGACCTGATAACTAAGCAAGAAGGATTGCTGCTCTACCCAAATCTTCCATACCTCAACCTGACCCTATAGTTGACAGGAATATATTTCCTCAAAGACATCTCTTCTGTGAAGAGGTTGTACAAGTCCTACAAGAAACTATGAGACCCACTACTAGAAAATCTTACATGGCTGAGTGGAAAAGGTTTTCCTTCTGGTGCTGCAAACCTAGTCAGGATTCACTCTTAGCACAGGTCCCTACTGTTTCATAATACCTTCCCAAACTTCTTTATCAGGCTTAGCCTACACTTCCATAAAAGCTTACTTGTCTGCTGTCAATGTCTCCATCTTAGCTCTTCACTTATGGCTAGGTCGGAAATAAAGCTCTTCTTTTTTTTGCATCTTAACTCCAAGGACACCATCTCTCCTCCTTGAGATCTGAATTTTGGGTTATAAAAACTTACTCTGCCTCCCTTTGAACCAGCTTCTTCCACTTCCCTAAAATTCTGTACTTGCAAAAACTAACTTCTACTTAGCCTTCCCATCTGCCAGAAGAGTTTCTGAGCTACAAGCTTTCATGGCCACTCCCCCATTCTCTTATTTTTCACAAGAGCAGGAGGACTCTCAGGGCTGACCCATCTTTCGTGCCTAAGGTAGTGAACAAGCTGTCACACAATCAGGCTATTTATCTTCCCAGCTTCCTTCCCAATCATCAAAACAGGGGTGAAATGATCTTACATTCTCTAGAAACTCACAGACAACTCAGATTTTTCATGGATAAAACTAAATCCTTCAGAAAAACTGACCAGCTATTTCTATCTTTTATGCCCCCCAAGCTGGGACAGACAGACAGTCTCCAAACAAGTTATTGCAGCCTGGATTTCAAAGGCTCTCTCTTTCTACTGCTCACACTATGGCAGGACCTTAATTTCCTGCCTAAAGCACATTCCACTAGGGCAGTTGCTTCTCAGGGGCTTTCCACATTGAAATAGACTCCAGGTCCATCCTGGAAGTGGCCACTTAATTGTCACAGAAAGTCCAGATTTTTGCCTCCTATTTTTGGTCTGTGCCTCATAAAATTTGCGATTTTCTGGAGTTATGTGGTGAATCAGTGAGAACTGAATTCACTAAATGACAGGTATTTGAGTTTCACACCATATCCTTCATAAAATGTATGGTAACACAAGACCTTTTATTTTAGCAACTTTCTAAGTTTACAAGAGCAATATTTAAAATCTATCCCTATTTTTGTGGTTTTGTCCCCCCATTATGTTTTGCTTTGTCCAGAGTTTTTGTGCTAAGAGGTTAAGAGCTATGTTTCTCAATTAAAAATAAATATATGCAGATATGATTGCTTAATGTCTCAGTTATTGACATGAACTACAAAGTCATCCCTTCACTGAGATTGTTTGCATATGCAGAAACATGCACATGATAACTCTGTACATAGCACATTTCTCTTCCTGTTCTGTGCAAAAACATCTATTCAGTGAAAAGACAGACATGCAATGGAGTTATTTAATAAATGTAACAAATAACATTTTAAATGACTTCACTGAGTAATACTAATAACCACTGCCAGACAATGGATGAAGCAGATGACAGAACAGTAAGATTCAGTGTCTTAGAATTTCAGTTTCAGTTTTCTGCTTTGCCATTTGACTTTACTACATTACGCAAGCTCCAGGATATTCATATATTTTCTTGCCTAGACATTTTTCTTCTTCATGCCTGTTCAAGCTTATTCAAGATTTCAGGTTCACAATGGACCTTTTTCTTCACTTGGGTTTTTCCTGAACTTGAAAGAAATCTGTCTTCCTGCCCTCTTAGGACCTGTTTTTTTTTTTTTATTCTACCAACACTGTCTTTATGATGGCATTTCTTCCTTAAGACATACAGTTTCTGACTTCTTACTTCCAGTCTCTCCTTCCACTAGAGTTGACCTTTGCAAAAAGATTTTGAGCCATGGGGAGCATGGCTTCAACCATATGAATGATACCTGTTGCTAGACTTGACATGAGGGAAGATTCAGTTGGACCTTAAGTCACTTTGGAGACATCACTGCCACCTACTAACTTCCTAATTCTCCACTTGCCTGTATGGGGAGGAATTCATTTGGTGGCTCACTCAGACAGCATTCACTCCATGGGTTCTTTTCTACTGAATCCTCAGACTTGGCTTAGAAGACATGTTCAGAAAGTATAACAGTCTACAATATTTGTAGAAGATAAGGGAGAATTTACTACATACATGTTAAGGAAATTAACACCCTAATCCTGGATCTATAATTTCTATATTGTCTTTGGTCTTCAGGTACCCTTCAAATCCTTACAGACTATACCACTTTAAGGCAGTACATCAAACAAACACGGAGGAACGAAACAATGTCATCTTTGCAGACTTGCAAGGACAGTCTAGCAGATAGCTATTTAGCATAATCTCTTCTTTCAGTTGGTTTATATTTGTTCAGAGAAGAATTCTGAGGTGAACTACCTGAGCAGATGCAAGGCAGACCCTCACAAACAGATGCTCAACTGAGATGACTTCTTCAGCTTAGTAGAGAAATCCACAGACAGATATTTTTGACTCCACTCAGAACAAGCAGCTTAGACTGTTCTGCCCCAGAGTCCCATGCCCAGAGGCTTGGAAAATGATTTATTTATTTTTGTTAACCGGGTAATGTCCAGCTGGGCACAGGGCCCGTTTTCAGCAGAGACCTGGGGAGAAAAGCTCCCAAAACAAAGTAGAATGAGTTAACAATAATTACAATAAGAAGGAAAAACGTCATAAAAAAATTAAAACTAGTAACAATATTTACAAAGTGTTAGGCTTGAGATGTTGTACAGATTAATGCAATAGTAAGTATTCTTTGAGTACAGTAATCAAGGCAAGGACATACATTTTCAGAAAACAGTTGTATGACCCAAACAGAATTAGCATGGAGACAAATTTTAGGGTAACAGAGATGGTTCAGGTTCTGATTATTTCTTGAGCCTAGAGTTTAAGCAGTTTAGATATAAACAGTTTAGATGTTGTCTAACATTCCATGTCAATCTCTTGGAAAGGGAAATTACTTTATGACTTCTCCCTTTACCTTGGCTCTTAAGGTTCTTCTCATAATCAAGGATAACCCAAAGATGCTGCTGGTGATCCCCTTGTTGCTTAGACCACATTGGTTCTTCATTTTGTTTCATCTGGCCAAGAGCAATGGAAAAAAGTTGTCTATGTGGTTTCAAAAAAGTACAATTATCAACTGTTATTTCCTATCTGTGTGAGCTGCTCAACTCAAGACTGATATATTCTTGTATTAAAGCATGTATGCCAGTCATATCTGATGGTTTGCCAATGGATTCATCTTTTTCTGCATGTTTTGAGATGACAGTTTTTAAAAGGCATCCTTCACATTAGCCAACCAAGGAAACCCATTCTATCTCCTTGGAACTTGAACTATGCCCTAGGGAAGTAAACTCTTTCATTTTATTAAGAGGTCTCTTCTACCCATCTAAACTTCTGTATGGCTTTTTTCTGATTTTTGTCAAGGAAGAACTTAAGGAATCAAGGAAAAGGGGGGAATCATAAAGGAATTTCCCTTTCCAAGAGACTGACCTAGCATTCATTTTCCAAAATTATACCATGCTAGATTCCATTAAGAAACCTACTCTTGTAAGATACAAGTTAGAATTGGTTAGACAATTGAAGCAAATGTGTTATTTTGTTTTTCTGCCCTACAGGAGCTTGACTGATGGTACATCTATCATCCTTGCCATTGCTGGTCAGTACATCTCTGAAGGTTCTTTCAGTCATGTACAAACACTGCTTCTAGCCATTTCTGGCATGCATCCATTTCTAATATTATTGATAAGGCTGGCATCATCAAAATACTTGACTATATGTACAACTGTTACCAGTCTGCTTTGACTAGAGCTGGTCAGGGAGATGTGAATAAGTGTCTGCTGCTGGTTCACTCTTCCTGGGGGAAGGGTGACAATTTTGGCTCTCTACATGGACATTATGCATCTTCCCAGAATTAAATGGCAAACTAGAGGATGGTAAAGGTACCATCAGTCAAGCTCCTGTAGGAGAGGTAGGAGAGCAAAAAAAATGTTTGCTTAAATTGTCTAACTAAGCCTTGTGGGTTTGTACAAATACAAACATTTGCCTATTGAGTTTGATGTTGATTTTTTTAGCATCAGTGCAGATTAATACTGAGATTATATTCTCAGTCACCATTTGCTCATTTGGTTCTGCATGCAGTTCCAGTGTTTACTGCCATATTGCTGTTGCATGTTTTTCTGCATGGGGCACTCTGTTCCTGCAGCCATCCTGGTTTTGAATCAACAAACTCTTCTTTCTGGTTTTGCTGCCCTCTGTTCATCCCACCAACTGGAATGAGGATTGGATAGTCACCAGTAAGATTACCACAGGAGGTCTGCTTATACAGCAGCCTTTTCTTCCTCTGTATAATCTTTTCATTGTGGAATGGTAAGAAAAATTGCTGTAAGAGAAAGCATATTGACTTTCATTTGGAGTCTTCCAGACAAGATTCTGACAGAAACATGATAGATTCTCCTTTATCCTTTCCATATGACCCCAGATTTGTGGAAATAGAAATGATGTAGAAAACAGATGGCCCACAGAATCCCTCTCATCTCCAAAAACAGATCTTGTAGAAAGCTTTACAGTCTCCCCACTGGTGATCTGGAGGTTTTAACCTGGTAGACAAGATGGTCTTTGTCATTATGGAAGCATGGAGAGAGCCTGATTTTAGATTCTCCATTCTTCTAAAGACTAGATTATTTGAGTTAAGACTTTTGTTGTTGGTACTATCATAACTGCAGCAGATCTGTGAAAGGCTTCCAGACCGGAGTCCTATAAATCACCCCACACCCAGGCAAGTAGTCTAGATTATTGATTTACTTATGGAAGTGTGTATATTCATGCTCTCCTTTGTTTATTAGGGAAATCAGTTATTTTTCTCACTGTTAAGTTTTCAGTGTAAGCTAACAGAAGATATGACCAAGATGGCATAAAATTTAACAGATAAAGAGCTGAAAACCAGACTTTGTTCAGGCTGGAATGTGTAAAGGTATTTCCTTATATGGATAGCTGCCTCCTAGCTGCTCTAAAACCAGAGGATCTACCTTCTGTACAGGATTTGTTAACTTACCTGCTCCAGTCCTTGAGAATCATTGTGATAATTATAAAGTCACAGATGCAGGTCTCAGACTATAACATTTGTAAGCTGTGCACTTGCACTCAATCTGGCAAGGCATTTTATTATTTAGAATGCATTTTTCTCATTTAACATGCAGTAGATCAGCTCCTTCACTTAAAAATAGTTAGTTAAATGGCTGTTTGTCACATAACATTTGACTTAATTGCAGCCACTATTTACCTAGCTTCTCATGCCAAACTTCACATGAAGGCTGTGCAGTGGACTTTGAAGATGTAATGTTCATAGTGCACGGTCCTCTTGTCCCATAATGATCAACATTTCCAGGGCATGCATGACACAATTGTGGTGGCAGTTTCAACCTCCCAATCTCTTCACCTCCTAGCCCTATATTAGCTGTCAGATGGCTGTGCCCTACGGTGGGGGAGCATATTTTAGGGCAGACAGTCCATGGCATGGTCATAGTGAGAGGCCAGTCTAAATAGTATTCTAGAGGCTTCCTCACATTACAGACCTTAGAGGATACTCCCCTGCCAAGGTGTTATTGCTGTCTATATTGGCAACATGGCAGTGGTATGGGATATAAATAAATAGGGTAGTACTCATTCCTGTCATCTATGTCAAAAAGATATGAAGGGTTGGGAATGGCATGTGTCATCCAAGCACGTTAACCACTGCATGTTGATGAAACATAAGTGGTCTGTATTTTATTGCTGGCATGGACGGTCTTCCATTGATGGGTGAAGCCTTGATGTGAACTGTTTGTATTTGCATCAATGCCAAATGCAGCAGCCCAGGGATGCTGTAGTTCAGAAATGATTCCAAGGACCACACTATACATTTCCTTCCTTCCAATATACAAAACTATATTCAGAAAGCAAGTTCAAAGGCATTCTGATAGCCCCATTTTGCCTTTGACAAGTATGGTTTTCTTTGGTTTGACCTCATCTACTGGAGAAACCTCTGTGACTGAGGCCTTTCAGAAACCTGCCAAGTCACACAAAGCATGCCTCATGCAAGTCTTCACTCTCTTAGGATGAAAATATAGTTACTCTAATTACATTGATAATCACAGATGCTGTATATCCTTCAAAAATAATCCAAATTCTAGCTTCTGCCAGGAGGTATAATAGAATTAAAAACACAAATAAGCACAGTATTTTACTTGGGATATTTCCACAAGGTTTAGTATTTATATTATTGCCTATTTGTTGTCTTACATTACTTCTTGTTAATTGTTGTGTTTTTATATGTTGCTGGAGGATTTGCAAAATAAGAATTTCATTGTATTATGTGTACATATAGTACATATGACAATAAAGCTGAACTGAATTGGATTTCAGTGCTTACGTCTGCTATTTTAGATTACCTTTCCCACATTTTTGACATGGCCCTGAATTATTTTCTATCAAGATGCATTGTGTTTCAATAATTCAATCATTCTTCTCCTGCTTCCTTTAAGGTTTGTTAGGAGGATGTTCCTCGGGGGGTATATTCTGGATTAGTCCTCCATGCCAAGGCCCAATACCCTCCTGGGATTTATATTACGCATTGGAAAAATTAACACTGGCACCCTTGGAACTGACTTCTAAAGCTGACTAGAAATATCTGTCATGGAAAACTCTTTTTTGTGGCTACCGGTTCTGCAAGATTTTCTGTATTGCAGGACTTGTGTTTCAGCCTTCTTTATTTAGTTTTCCATAAGGATAGAGTGGCCTTGTAGGTAAATGCTACCTTTATGACCAAGCTTGCTAATGAGTCAAACCTGAAATCAGTGAATTAAGTTTACTTTGCATTCTTTCCGAATTACTCCAGTAAAGGAAAGCATATATAATGCATTGTACAGGTGTGCGTAGGCTGTCAGGTTCTGTCTGGACAGGACAAATTTAGTCAAAGACTCACAAATATTCATTTCCAATGCATACAGCAAACTGGACACTGCAGTATCAAGTCATTTTGTTTGGGTATCCTTCTGAATGTATTAATTTTTGCTACATACAATATAGCAAGTGTACTGGTAAGGCCTACAGCTCATTGAACCAGGCCAGTAGTTACTTTTCAAGCTTTTTTTCAAGAAAGAATCTTCTTCCAGCTTTTCCCAGTTAGGGGTCGCCACAGCGGAACTCCGGTCCACTAGTGATTGGCAGTAGTTTTTTTTTTTTTTTTTTACGGTGCCAGCCCGACGCCCAACCTTCAACACAGGCATGCCCATTCACACATGTCTTTTATTTGCATAATTCTGCCCCAGGCTTCTGTGAATACTTTTGCAGAAGATCTTGAGCTAGATATGATCTCTAGAACTAGGTCATCCTTCAGGCCACAGTCATTCAAGATATTGTTCCTTGAAACCACCCAGGGTATGGGCTTGGGAATTTGCCCTGCTTGTTTGAAAGAAGATGGACAATATCATATCAGATATGAAAGTTATGTACTTACCATAACAGATTTGCATGAGAGAGAGTGGTCCATCTTTTTTCACATACCAATGTTAATCGAGGTACATTATTCTTCTATGTTCTTTTTTCTAAGCAGTAATTAATTTTTTTCTTTGGTAGTATGCTCTTGAGTAGAACGTTACAGATCTAGGGAATTGGTGAGAACTGTAATGCATTGTGGGTAAGTGGAGGAGTTAGAGGCTGGAAAAGTTTTACATGTAGAGATGACTAATTCCTGTGGTATAAATCTTACTGGTTTGGAAGAAAGTGGACTACTGTCAATGAGATCTATTACTATAAGCAGATAAACTTTTTATGTATAATATTTAGTTACCTGCCATAACGTTAAAAATAAAGGACATTAAACACTCAGTCTGACTCTTTCAACAACCACCTCCCAACTAATGGGACTATACCTGCAGGTTGCAAAACAGAGTTTCTTAAAAACTCACATGTGATGCCACCTAGATTTGTTAGTGCATTAGAGTACTAAATGAGTGTTTGTTAGCACCCAGTGAATATTCAGAAGAAATGTAAGTGATGATGAAGAAAGATTAAACTTGTGTATGAAAATACAGGTACAGAGCAGGATGAGTACTGCTTACTTCTGTTGTAGACTAGACATTTAACTAGAACCTGCAGGTCATAGTTCGTCAGTTCTAATCCCTAGAATATATTACTTTATACAAAATCAATATATGAAGCCATTTACAGTATGTTTATAGTAGTGACATGCCTTTTGCAGGATGTTTATTTACTGATCTACGTTTTCATGCTACAGGACCTGGACTGGCATTCATTGCTTTCCCACGTGCTGTGACTCTGATGCCGCTGTCTCCACTCTGGTCTTGCTGCTTCTTCTTGATGATTCTTCTCCTTGGGATTGACAGTCAGGTACATCTATAAAATTCTCATAATGGCTGAATTTGAATTAAGGACATGTGATTAGGGATACCCAAATTACAGATGTTTAGGCACAGACAATGTTTTGGATGAACCAGTGTTATTTTAAACTGGCTTATTTTCAATGAAGCTCAAATTCTAAACAAAAGCTGCCTATGGATAAACATATTTGCTGATTTAGCAAAAGCTCATTAAATAAAGTTACTGCACACTTATTTTATAAAAAAAAAACAGCCAATGGATAAACATATTTGGTGATTTACATCAAAAGTACATTAAATACAGTTACTGCACCCTTATTTTATAAAAACAAAAACATACTAACATCTGGTTTTTTTCAGTACTGCAAGTATAGCTGAACATATGCTCTTGTCATTTTTGCTGCAAACATGGATAAAAATGGCCACTTTAGGGTACAGGCCATTGTTAGTTGACTGTATTTAGATACTAACTGAAGTCTAAAGTTTTAGATTGAGAATCCCTTCAATCTGTTCCTAGAGCACTGTGCTCTGGTGAATGCATCTATTTTCAGGAAAAGTACTCAAGTTGGTTTCTTTACGATACTGTAAATCGCACTTCAGGATTCAGTGGTTAATTTTTTTTTTTGGGGGGGAGCAGATTGATTATTATTGTGTTGAGCTTGCTATGAGAAATGTACATGGATGCTCAGTCCCTGCTGTATAAATATTTAACTGGATTAAGTACATTTTCAAACATAGCATTTGGATGCATAGAAGCAGCATAGCCTATAATTAAACGAATACAGTTTTTGTACTAACAGAGCAGGAAATGTTATTTTAGTTTTTAATTATAGTCAACTTGGTAAATTTATTCATGTTATTACACAGTAGCTTAATCTGAAGAATGGTGACAGATTTACTGAATTGCCTTTCTTCTGGGAAATAGTAGAAATGTGTCACTTTTCATTGTTGTGCGAAGTGGCTAGCTTGCACAAGTGCAAAGAATGTAAGGCAGAACAGCAGTTTGGTATGACAGAAAATCAAAAGTCATTTATTATTTTCTCATGCGATTTGGTTTCTGTTTCTTCTTTTGCAGTTTATTGGCATAGAAACTTTGGTGACAGCTGTGGTTGATCTTTACCCCAATGTATTCAGGAAAGGAAATCGTAGGGAACTCTTCAGTCTTGCTTTTGTAGTTCTTTCATTCTTTGCAGGCCTTTCAATGGTTACAGAGGTAAGGCAAATTTATTTCAAATCATAAACTTAGTACAGTCTTGCTTATGCTCATTTCAAACATATTTAATGTAGCTTTCCTTAGTACTTTATCCTTTGTTTTCCATTCATGAAAACTTCTGGAAAAAATATATTTTTAAAGTCATCTTATTTACTTGTGGTAAGCTCACTAAGAATAAATTCATCTTTTAGATATTGTCCCAGAAAAGATTTTAAGTGGCATGCACAGCGTCAGGATAACATAATTTCACAACTAATATTCTTAACTCACTGTGCTATACTAACAGACCACTTGTTGATAATTATTTCTTGAGTTCTTACTCCCTGATTGTACTTCCTTTAGCAGCTCTGTAGTATAGATCTATTTGCTATACTTAAATGGCAGATGTAGGCTTGTCATCGTTTAGATTTCATTCAAATCACCTAAATGTACAGCTCGCAACTGCCCTTGATTTTGCAGAATGTTCTTGTTTTTACCTCATATGTTTGGTTTGCTCCTTGTAAAGTGTGTGACTTTCTGAAAAGCTGTTGAAGATTATAATCATTAAATAATGACACACATTTCAGTTTTGGACTTCAGATCCTCCAGAAAAGATGTGATAAAGAAAAAAACTTGTTGTTCTTTTAACTTTCTAATATGTCCCTCATTTGTGGCCTTTATCCCCCTTTTTTTTTTTTGGCTTTGTCCCTGATTCTTGATCTAACAGGTTGAATGCTATGCCCAAAGGTCAGGATGGATTTGAATTACTCTTTTATTATAAGGTTATGTTTGACTATATTTATGACCATTCATGCCGAGAATTGTAAAGGGTGTGTTAAAACATGCATATATTTTATTCTTAGTGCATAAATTGTGGCAACAATGTGAAATCCAAAGACATATTGAGAAGTTTTTTCCTCTTCAAATGCAATTTTCACTTATCCCAAAAGAAGAATGTTATAAATATTTAATAATGGGTTGGAAGGGATCTGTGTTCAGTATTGGGTTGCTATATAACTCATTAATAGAATGTATGAGCACCGTATACAGAATATAGAAATAAATAAAGTATCTATTTTTAATAAGATTAAGTGCTTTTGTCTCACTTGAGACTTCATTTGAATAACACACGCACATTGTTTATGTAACTTAAATATCCCATATGAATCAGTCAGCATACAATATATCATAAAATGATCATACCCCCTACAAATCTAAACAAATAAGTTGCAGACATTGTTAGCAGCATTACACAATATGACACCCCAGACATAGGATGATAAAAAACGATGCTCAAATAGTAGTAATAAATCAGCTTACTATATCATTCTAAAGGTGCAAAAAAGCTTGTGTTACATCCTCAGGTGATGTTAAAGGGATGATAAGATGTCACTGAATTTGTTAAAGTTAATAAGGTTAATAAACCAAATAAGCATTTATCATGAATTAATAAGCCTGTAATTAAAGGTTTTGAAAAATAACTAAATGGAAAAAAGATAAACGATAAAAAAATGTTTATGCTAGTGTTGCTCAATTTGTCAATATAAAAAAATTAGTTATCATTAACATTAATATTAACATTTTTATCATTTAAACTTTGAGTGAGACAAAGGCACTTAATCTTATTAAAGAAAATTTTGGACATATACAGGCAGTGGTCAGTTGATACTGGTTTGAATTTTTGCCTTTTGACCTGCCTTTAGTATTTTGTTTTTGGCCTACAGAAATATAGGTTGTCACAGGAAAAACTGATAAAAATAGAATGCTAGTAAAATAATTGATAAAATATTTATGCATAATAAATATGAGCAGTTGACTACGGTGGTGGTGCTGCGGTAGTGTTGTCACCTCACAGTAAGACGTTGTCCCATTCATTCTCAGCTAGAGCGTCTTCTGTGAGGAGACATGCGTGAATGGGTGTACCTTCGTTGAAAGTTGTGCATCAGGGCTGTCAACTCGGTACGTAAAAATCTACTGCCAATCATTAGCGGACTGGAGTTCCGCTGTGGCGACCCCTAACCGGGAAAAGCCGAAAGATACAACAACAATAAATATGAGCAGTTCAAGGGTGATGCCATTCATGTAGTATACTCTTAAAAAGAAAAGTCCATGAAATGCCTCTAAAAGGTATGAGTTTAAATGTATAGAAGTTTTCACTGTGAACATTTTCCTGTTAATTTGGACAGGAAATTACTAATGTTCAGCTCTGGTCAAAATAAAATATTGTAAGGCGTCCAGTAGTTTCTAAGTTTTAACCACACATGTTGTGTATTGGGACGTGCAACATTATTTTACTATTACTTCACTATGCCAGAGTTTTGTGCTGGTGAGATTCATAAAGCCCAATGTACAGTGAATAGCATGGTACACATTGTGTAACTAGTACTCAATGTATGATTCATAAAGCTTAGTATTCATAGTGCAAGTTTGTGTCTAAGGCACAGACTCCAAGCCTGATTCAAAGTGTGGGATTCAGAAAGTCTGTTATCATTTTTTGTTAAGTCATGTGTACACAGTAAAGGATTCATACAGTTTTCTATATGTGTGTGTAAGTTTGGCATAGTTATGTAATTCTGATACATAAAAGGGAACCAGAAACAAGATATATATGGTTAATGCAAAATTCTGAAATGTCTTTCATAAAAAAACTGAGCAGTGTGGACAGCATCTTGGGTACAACATGAACAAATGCACAATTCACAAATAAAATCACATCTACTAATATGTATTCATTGTATACTACAGTGAAATTAATGTTACATTGAGCAACAGTTAATTATTTTAAGTGATGTACTAAGCATCACATGTAAAGATATGGTGCTTATCAAGTGGCAGCACCTAGGGAGCACAGCATTGTGGGACAATGTGCCTTACAGATAGACATCCACATCCCGCTCCCACCCCCATTAGGAAAACAACCGTAACAAATTTCTCCAAAGCCAACTTCACTCTTCTTAAGACAGAAGTGGCAAACTTCACAACACCCATGCAGATGGACAATAGAGGTTTGGTCTTTCGGCTTTTCCCGGTTAGTCCGCTAATGATTGGTAGTTGATTTTTATGTGCCAAGTTACCAGCTCTGATGCACAACCTTCAACGAAGGTATGCCCATTCATGCATGTCTCCACGCAGAAGGCGTTCTAGCTGAGAATCGAACTGGACAGCGTCTTACAGTGAGGCGACAATGCAACCGCAGCACCACCACCGCAGGTCCAGATGGACAATAGAGGTACGACTGCTGAATCCTACACAAATGCACTTTATAAGCACTTACATGAGTGCATGGATCGTGCTATCCCCAACAGAACCAAGATGCTATCCTACAAAAAAAGGAAGCCAATCTGATGGTCTTCTGCCATAAACAAACTCTACAACAGAAGAAAGAAACTGTTGCAAAAAAAAGTAAAATCCCATAATTGGAGGAACTCCCTGGTCAGCCTCAGTAAAAAGCTGAGATCCCTCATAAAATCCTCCAAATTTAGTTATGAAAACAAAATTGCCACTGATTCTAAAGACAACCACAAAGCATTCTATAGCTATGTCAAGAATCTCAATGGCAACACTCAGATCTGCTCTGAGTTACAGCACAATGACACTAAATATACAGAACCAACTGATATTGCCAACATCCTGGCAGATAGGCTCAGTGCTAACTTTACCCCCCTCTCACCCCCCAAAAGGCCCATCCTTATACCGGAGGAATGCAAAGTTCCTGTAATCATGGCTGCACAGGTAAAAACCTCACTCTCCAAAGCCAAGAACACAACATCCATGGGACCTGACAACATCCCATGCTACTTTCTACATGAACTACAGAATGAACTGGCACCCCACCTAAGTACCATGTTCAATCATAGCCTCACCTCAGGCTTTGTGCCCATTGAATGGCGCACCGTGACAGTTATCCCACTCCACAAAGGGGGGGGGGCACAACAGACCTCGGGAAGTACCGCCCCATTAGCCTGACAAGCCTGGTCTGCAAGGCCATGGAACATATCATCATGGAACTCATAAACAAAGACATTGGAGATCTCCAAACTCTGGACCCCACAGTTTGGGTTTGTAAAAGGCAGATCATGTCTCCTAAATCTGAAAGACTTCTTTGAAGTAGTCACCAAAGCCATAAATGAAGGTAAGGTGGTTCACACAGCCTATCTAGATCTCGCCAAGGCATTTGACACCATCCCCCACTCTGGAATTATAAATAAACTCACTAAACTAGGTATAAATCCCTATGTCACAAGATGGGTTGCCAACTGACTTACTGACAGAACCCACAGTGTGAAAGTAGCAGACTCCAAATCAGACTTCAGACCAGTGACAAGTGGAGTACCACAGGGTTCAGTCCTGGGTCCTCTCCTGTTTGGTATCTACATGAAGTACAGGCCAATACAGAAAGTCTTTGGCTAACTAAATTCGCAGATGACTGCAAACTAGGAGCCATAATCAAAAGTCCTAACAATGTGGACATCCAACAAAAGGGCCTCACTGAGACAGATGCCTGGTATCAAAGCCAAAAAGTGCATTGCCAACCCCTTTGGTAAAAACTCTGTACCCATGAACTACCACATAGGCGGTAGTCTACTTAACACCGAAAGTGTGATAAGAGACCTTGGGACACAGGTGGACAGTAGTCTCTCCTTTGATAATCACATCGCCACAATGTTCAGGAAATCCTTCTATGTGGCACACCTCATCACAAAATGTTTCTCATCCAGAAAAGAGGTCATTTTTCCCTTCTACTCATACAACGCCCCTTTTGGTAAGTACCTCACAAGACATCTACAACAACTGGAAAGGCTGCAAAAATACCTCACAAAGAGGATTACTGGCCTCAAATAGATGCCTTACACAGACAGTCTCAAAAACCTCCAGCTTTACTCCGTTGCATATTGTCTACTCAGAGGCGATCTCTGCCTAACATATAAAGCTATGTCAAACCTAGAGCTGTTGGACATGCTCCACTTAAAGAAATCCCAATCCCTCCCATCCCTCTGAGCTACATGCTCTAGGGACCTAAACATTGTCACCACAATAAACAGAACCTGCTGGAGGGATAGATTCCTGTCCCAGAGACTTCCCATACTCTGGAACAGACTACCCATGTAAAATAGAGTTCCTCATTAGCACTCTTCAAGAAAAACCTTGACTGGATGGGTAATAGGAAATTCACCTTGGGGAACACTTCTGTGGTTCTGCCTGACAGGGGCACAGGAAAATAATTCTTGGGTGGCGAAAGCCAGGGTGCCTTTTTGGCTAGGCTTATATAGGCCCCAGGGCCAATAGCATAGTACCTACCTATGAACAGTGGAGGATATAAACAGGATAAGGGGGTTAATCTAGTTTATCATTGCACTATATTGTAGCACCCATGCATTGCTTTGGAGGTATGTGTAGATGGCACAATTTGTAAGGTCTTTGGTCCAAGATTCATGTCAGAGTAATGAAACAAACTTTTAGTAGGTGTCGCCCCCCAGATCCAGCCTTGTACAAACCAAGAAAGGATAAAGGTAGAGAAAAGAATAAGGAAAGTAAAGATCAGGACACCAGAAAATGGAAATCTGACTGTTCCATTTCTTCTTCGACACTGAAGGTGTTTAGGTTGAATCCAGAGCCTCAAGTGTTCATAAACAGTAACCCTGGACCTCTTCTCTCCATCAGGTTATATAATTATAATCTTGGACAAGTCATCTAAAACTACAACCAGAAGACATTCTGTTGAGAAGGAGTTACCTTGCTTTGTGTTGAGACCACCATTTACCTCCTCATTCAGATCCTTCAGGTGTATTAGTGAGTTACACTGGGAAGGTATGATGACAGCCTTATTAAGGCTCAAATTGAATTCATCTCTTTCTTCTCTGTTTTTATGGCAGTGCAGGGTGGCCCTTTTTCCCTTTATTGGCTACTTCCCTGGTCTGTGTTGTGGGTCTGGTGATTTTGGAGTTGAGTCAACCAGCGGAGTCTGTATCAAGAGCTGAATGAGATTTGTCCTTAGGAATCCATTCCTATTGGTCATATTTCATTGATATGAAGGCATTCATCATCAAGTGGATCACAGGGCTGGGTGCTCAATGCCAGTTCATAGCTAGGTACTAGGCTATTGGCTCTAGGGCCTATATAAGCCTAGCCAAAAAGGTACCCTGGCTTTTGCCACCCAAGATTATTTTCCTGTGCCCCTGTCGAGCAGAGCCACAGAAGTGATCCCCGGGGTGAATTTCATATTTCCCATCCAATCAAGATTTTTCATGAACAGTGCTAATGAGGAGCTTTGTTTGATATAGATAGGTGGCTTGTTCCAGAGTATGGGAAGTCTCTGGGACAGTAATCTACTCCTCCAGCATGTTCTGTTTATTGTCGTGACAAGGTTTAGGTCCCTAGAGTGTGTAGCTCAGACGGACTGAGATTTCATTAAGTGGAGCATGTTCAACAACTCTGGGTTTGACATGGCCTTATATGTTAGGCAGAGTTCATCATCAGTGTCTTTGGTGTCATCATGGATGGTTCCATTTTTAGTGTCTGAGACCTTCAGCTGCACTACACCAATGTTGATGTGCTCCTCAGGGCTGTCTGAGTCTTTGGTTTTGTGGCTGGCTTCTTTGGTGCCGCTTACATCTACTTTTGGTAGTGATGGATGCCACACCAGTGAAAGTCGCCTGGGTACTGGTTTATCCTGGTTTGGCATTCAAGGTCAGAAAGAGGTTGATTGCTTCTCCAGCAAGATCAGCAGAGCCTCCGCTAGTGCTGGCTCCATCCTGAGACACCCTGCCGTCTGTGTCTAAGCTTAATCATTAGATTTCCAATGGGTACATCAGAAGTGATACAAAATTCATCAAATTCCTTTCAGGATTCAGATTTTCTTCCACCCAACATCCCTAAAAAAGATGAGACACAGACTTCCCCTTGGAAGATGTCATTTCAGACACTGACTTGGAGGATTGAGGGGCTTCCCCACAGTTCTCAGACGATGCCTTCTTTGATAAAATCCTAGAATTGATTAGTCATAGGGGGTCCTTCCCCACAGACCCACCATCACAGGATGAGGAAATGCTTGAGGTATATCCCTCTCCATCCTCTTCTTCTTGGGTGGTTTCTTCTGCTACCACTTTATTGATTTAGCCATGAGGAGGCAGAAGCATGGCAGGAGCCTGATTATGCAGACCCTATTCCCAGGATTCCAGATAAAATCCTTTTGTTTTCTAAGAATAGGAATTACTAGCAAAGGTCTCTCTGGTAGACTCCTTAACTGTAACAACAATTACTTAAAAGAGCTCTCTGATGAAGCAGGAGCTGTCCATTTGCCCAACAAGGAGTCATGTGGGATAAACAAAATAGGAAAGTCTGCTTATACCTTAGGCACTGTTGCCTAAGTGCATTCAGTTATGCTGCACATAAAAAGCTTCCAGATGAATGTAGACAGACAGACAGACTTTATTCTTTCTCTGACAACCCCCCCCTATGTCAGAGTCATGTTAATAAATACGGACTATGGTGGATTCAACAGTAAATATCTCTAACCTCCTCATGAGGCTGATGCACACTGCAGCTGATGGGCCAGTTAAGATGGCAGGCAAAAGCATCAATGTGAGAAATTTAGCCTGACTCTACCTATATGATTTTACAGCTAGCTTCAAAGTATCCTTCATAAACATCCTATTTGACACTGAAGTGTGAGCAAGAAGGCAAGAGTCTGTCTGCCACTAGAGTCAAATTTGAAATGTCTTAGTGATCCTTCAGTAAGAATCAGGAGGGGTTCAATTCTCTATGGTTTAAGAAGACAAAGCATCAACCCTCTGACTTCTCCTCATATGGGACGGCCATGCTAGAAGAGGCCAAAACAATGGGCACAGATCCAGATGTCACAGAGGACTGCAGAACCAGGGATTCTGAGCCTTTTTTGGGCAAACAAAACCAGTATCCTTATGGGGAAGCAGTCAGGGACCATCTCTCCCTCTCATTCTGTCTACACTCTTCTGCCTGGCTGAAGACCACACAGGATCACTGGGTAAGAGACATAATATCCAGAGGTTATATTATACTCTTTTCTGATTCATCATCTCAAATGACTTGGCCACTTCTAGATGTTCCATCCCACCAACAAAAAGTATCCAAAAAAGAAGCATTTTTTTCTTTCTCTTTTAGAAAATTGAGCAATCCGAAAGGTCCTACCAGACCAGAGAGGGTCCAAAATCTATTCAAGATTATTTTTGGCACCCAAGAAAAACAATTGCCTCAGGCTTGTTTTGGGTCACAGCAGCCTAAACTTTTATGTCAAAAATACCCCTTTCAGAATGGTCATAGCACTATACATTCTCTCATATCTAAATCTAAACAATTAGGTGTGATCGACAGATTTCCAGAATTCTTACCTCAGCATCAAGATTGCCAAGGCATCCAGGTGATTCCTGCCGTTCTGACTGGGACCAGTCACTACCATTTCAGATTCCTTCCCTTTGGTCTCATCACAGTCCCCCTTCCCCATGTATTTACCAAGTACATGGATTTACACTCAAAGGAGTCAGAGTGTTCCCATACAGGTAGAACTGGCTCCTCACTGCTGCAATGAAGCAGTCTTTTAGCAATGTCAGAGAGGTTACTTGCTGCATATCTGCCTATCATTATGTATTTATGTGAACTACAAAATATCCAGTCTGTATCCAGTACAGTCCATACTCTTTATAGGATGCCATCTAGATATGAGAGCACACGTGATCAGTCTACCTTTGAAGTAAATTTAGATACTCAAGGCATCTATTCTTCATCTCTTGAATCAGTCATTTCCCACAGTATTTCTGAGGCTTTGGGTTCTGAGTCTCATGGTATCTGCTATCATCATGGTTTCCCATGGTTTATTGCATGCACATTTTACAATGGCTACTAAGATTTCAATGGTCCCAAATATCAGATCACCCAGAAACTCAAGTAGTTTTGACACAACTGTACACGGCTTTCAAAGTGGTTGCTCAGTTTTTCCACAATTTCATTTGGGAGACCATTTGGTCTTTCTCCTCCAGGAGCAACAATCACCATGGATGCCTCCTCTTTAGGGTAGGGGACATTTCAAGGGGGGGCTGGCCAAACTTCACATAAAAATCCTTGAAATGAGAGTTGTCCTTCTGGAATTGCAAAATTTTCAAGCCCTTCTACTTCCATATGTGATTTTCATCAAGACAGACATTATGTAGTATGTTATCTCAACAACCAAGGAGGAAACAAGTCCTACCCCTTTTACTAAGAGGCCATGAAAGTCTGGCAGTGGGCAATCACTTCATACAACTTTCTCAGAGCAATGCACACTCCTGGAAAAAAGACTCAGCAGACAATTCTGATGCCCCATCAGTGGTCTGTTCTCTCAAAATGTTGCTTATCAGATTTTTGATTGCTGGGGCCAGTGTTGCAGTGATCATTTGCTTTCTCCAGCAACACCAAATGCAGCAGCAACTTTATGTTAACTCCTCCAGCAGGACAGTCACCAAGAGATGTTCTTGTCTGACAGTGCCTCCCAGTCTTCTTTATGTTGTTCCCATCTTTCCAGATTCCTGTAGAAAGTCGCATGCAAAACAAGGGTAATCCACATTGCTTTGAACTGGCCACAACAGATATGGTTTCCCCTTACTCAGGTACCAGCTACTAAAGCCCCTTTGGCTTTTGGATCCCTTCCAGAATCTACATATCCTTCAACCTCACCCTGAGCTTTTCAACTTGAAATTTAAAGTTAATTATTCAGACCAAGGAGTTGATTTTTTTAGATGTTAAGATTTTGTTAGACCCCGTGGATGGAATTCAAACTAATCTCCACAGAAAAGATACATGGAGAAAACATTATTTGCATAGACAGAGCATGCATCCTAAACATGTCTTCAATATTATGGAGAATCAAGTTACTAGAATTTCTCGATTATGTACCAATGAACATGATTTTCACCAAGAGTTTACTCAATTGCAGTAAAATCTGAAATCAAGGGGATATAAGGATATGGACCTTAAACTGACCACTGATACAATCTGAAATCAAGGGGATATAAGGATATGGACCTTAAACTGACCACTGATATTAACACTATTAGAAGTAGACAAGGTCAGCCGTATTTTAGCCGGCCAGCTGATTTTTCTTTACCATCTAAAGTTAGAAATGATCACTCACACATGAAGTGCCTGATGACTTTCACTAATGATGGTAAACGTATTTGTGAGACTATTAGGAGATTCTGGCTAGTTTTAACAGCAGATGACAAGATTAAAGATATTGTAGGGGATCACCCCAGATTCTGCTTTAAAAATAGAAAGAATCTTAAATGGCTTGTTTGTCAAAAAGATGGCTTCACTAGATGAGTTATGTCGAATAGAAAGGGTACCTTTAGATGCCATCAATGCAAAGCATGCACTTCTATTGATGGCAGAAATACTGTTTTTCATCCAGTCTCCAATCAACAATATATTTTTGATGTATATGCTAATTGCAACACACAGAATTTAATTTATTTAGCTACTTGTTCTAATTGTAAAGCCTTTTATATAGGCAAAACCAACCAGCATTTGATAAATCAAATTTTACGACATCTATGGGATATAAGAAATGGTGATCCCAACAATGCATTATCAGTGCATATTGCTACTTTTCCTGACCATAGTTTTTAAGTTCTAAGCAATATAATGTATTCATCAGACAGCAACAAAGGAGATGTTGTGAACCACACTGAAGTTAAGGAAATTGAATGGATTGTGAACCTTAGAGCTCATTGCCCTCCAGGAATAAATAATGTGGTTCCACTTAAACCTATTTTGAAGGCCTATTTTGAAGGCAAGAAGACTGAGTAAATGTTAACATCAAGAGGTTCTTATATGTCACTCTCTGGTCTATATGCAACTGAGAACCTGGGGTTCTATGGTATAGTTGACTGTTCTGCCTACCAATACAAAGACACTGTTCATGTCTGAGCATTAAGAGGCTTCCATAAATAAGTTCTTGCCTTGCTTTAATTATATTCAGTTGTGCATAAAGGTTCTTATGACGTAGTTGTTTTGTCCATCAATGTAAAGACTTTGTTTATGCTAGATATATTCATGTCTGACATGGTTTTACACCAATTCTCCTTGGATGACAATAGTACATCTGGAATGGATTTCTCTAACTTGTCACATAGTTTATGGCCCGTAATTGCAGATAGAAAGATCTTTTAATTGCTTAATTATTGCTACTATTGATTGTTTTATTTGTGATTTTTTTTTTATTTGTGATTTTTTGTTATTTACTCATATTGGTAGGCTAGTTACTTCCATTACATTTCCCTTTCTTGGTGATCATTTTTTGGCATGTTATTTATCTTTGCCATTAAGGCATGACATCTTTGCCTGCTAAACAGCTTAAGCTAAACTATTATGCCAAGATATTTTGGGCGGACGCTTGTTGACCTGTCTTTTGCCTTTGTTAATAAGGCATGTTTTTATTTGGGTATAATGTTATTTTTGCTTTTTCCCCAATAAAAGTTAACTGGTTTGGTTAGGATGTTTTTGTGTGATCATTTATGCCTTTTGAGCTTTACTTATGATTATTGTTGTTTGCCATATAGCTACCAGAGGCCAGTCTTTTCCAACGTAGTTGATGGACCACAATATATATTGTATATATATATATATATATATATATATATATATATATATATATATATATTTCTTAATCCATTTATTATTGTTGTTTACAATGAATATTAGTTTGGTTCTCCATTACAAAAGTTATTGGTGTATGGTTAGCAAGATCTTTTTTGCTTACCTTCCAAGAGGGGTTTGATTGTGTAGCCTTTTGGATATATTTGTTATGATTTGATATTATTTCCTAGGTAACTTGACAATTGGTTATGTATTTGGGAATGGTTAGTGGCTGATGGTTTCCCTTGGGAGACCAATGGCAAACTTTCTCATAATACTTATTTACATAAGCTATGTTGATTGGATTCTGTTAAGTATGTCTGATGGACTCTATTTTTTTGATTTATCCACTACTACTATCTACAATGAGTGTTTATTTTGTTCTTTCATCATGAACGTTATTGGCATATTGTTGAGAAAGTCTTTTTCGCTAGATTGCACTGAGATGGTGTGAGGGGTTTCATAGTCTTTTGGCTACGTTTGTCATGATTGGCCATTATTTTCTAGGGAACTGAATGATTGGTCATATATCTGACAATGGTCAGTGGCTGGCGGTTCCCCTTAGGAGACCAATAATGAGTCTTCTCCATGATAATCATCTATATAAACTATGAGATTGATTATATGGCCATTTCTATTTATTATTTGAAGACGTTTTTTACTGATAAATATTTTTACACTGTATAGTATATAGATTACTAATGGTTAAGTTTATTTTTCTAATTTTATTGAAAGTTAGTTACCTGAAATGTATATGTCAGTTTTCAATAGAGCTTCATAGGATTATCATTGTATTTGTTTGTAATGAATCTGTAGTTTTACACTTTGGTTGGAAGTCATTGACTTTTGTCATGATTGGCCAGGATTTCCGAGGGAATTGAACGATTGGTTATACACCTGAATATGGTTATTGGCTGGTCTTTTCCATTGGGAGACCTATAGTGAGCTCTCTTCACAATATTTGTTTCCATAAACCTTAATGACTGGTACATGGCTACTGTAGTTTATTATGTGAAGATGCTTTTTATTAACAATTATTTTGTTTGCTAAATGATATAGGCAACTACTGTTTTCAATTTTACTGATATAACTTTATTGAAAGCTGTTTTTTATGGGACTACCATTGTATTTGTTTGTAATGAATCCGTAGCTTTACACTTTGGTGTGGAAGTCATTGACTCTTGTCATGATTGGCCAGGATTTCCGAAGGAATTGAACGATTGGATGTACACCTGAAAATGGTCATTGGCTGGTGTTTTCCATTGGGAGATGTATAGTGAGCTCTCTCCACAATATTTGTTTACATAAACCCACTGTTTATTATGGCCACTGTTTATTATGTGAAGATGCTTTTCGTTAACAATGATTTTGTTTGTTATGACATAGGCTACTAATGTTTTCAATTTTACTGTTTTAACTTTATTTGAAAGCTGGTAGTTTCAAGAGGATAATCTTTGTGTTGTGTATAATGAATCCTCAGCTCTATGCTTTGTTGCAGAAGTCATTGATTTCTGTTTTTATGGCCCTGACATTACAGAGATATTTACAATCAACCAAAAGATTTAAGCTATGTAGTAAACATATCTATGACCTATGAACCCAACAATTTTTTCAACTTATGAATTGTAGCTTAGCTTTGAAAGACTAACAATATGCCTATAGGAAGACTTAATTTGCATATTTTGGCAATTGGATGTATTGTTATTATTGCTTTAACTCCAGCTTCCATTAGGCATTGATTCATTGACTTTCAAGTAATTCATGATTTGATCTTTTAATAATGAATGTTTAGATTATTGGTCAGTTCATTTTAATAATGAATGTGATTCGTTGTTTCTTATTTTTAAATGGTTTTGGATGATTGCACATTTACGATCTGATGAAGGCTAATACAGCTGAAAGCGCTCATCATTTTTCTTGCACTTTATTAGATAAAGTAGTTTTCTACGCAAGTGTTTGTTTTGCTAAGTGCTTCTAGCCAACAGTAACCAAGCCATGGTGTTCTGAAGATTTCACCTTGTTTCTGAAATTAAACACATGGTTTCTCCAACTGATATGATGGAAAAAAACTACTTAAATAGGATTCACATTCTCTGTTTCTCAGAAAGAATCAAACTATAAAGTATACAAAAGCAAATTAAAATGTTTTCCTTATTGGCAGATAATCATGGCATGAATCCATCTTTAGCATCTTTTCCAGACATTCTAAGGTTTTTCTACGAGTTATTCATAGGTTCACAGGTTCATAGGTGTGTATTAGGCTAATGACCACAACAGCCTTTTTAAGCATAGTCTTATGTCCCAAATCTCAGATAAGTTCTGGTACCTTTGATAAGTGTAAGCAGGGGTTTGGGAGATGAAATATTTACAAGCAGGGGCCTAGATGAGCCATTTACAGGCTGCCTCTGTCCATTAGAAAAATTATTTGATCAATGGTCCAGTTATTCCACAGCAAAGGTTCAATTGTCTTCTATGTCCAGTTACCACTATGATATTTATGTCCATTCCATTACCTCCCACAAGCAGTGTGAGGCTCTTCTGAAGGCAGCCTTTAGCCTTCGTCCACCTGTAAAAGATACAGTACCACCATGGAACCTCAACTTTGTTTTAGAAACATTGACCACAGCCCTTTTTGATCCAGTTTCTTTTGCTCAGTTAAAATATATTTCCTGGAAGGCTCTTTTTTTCTGGTAGCAGTAGAATGTCTGTTTCAGTTGCAAGCCTTAACTTCCCACTCTCAATATTTAATTTTTCACTGCGACAGAGTTTCTCTTAAAAAAACCTTCAGTCATTCCAAAAGCTGTCAAAGTAGATAATGTGAATCAAAGACTCTGCCTGTCTCTTTCCAAATCATACAAATAAAAGGAAGGATGTTCTTCATAGCTTAGATAGGTTCATAGTTACATATTAGGCTATTGAGCTAAGAGTATCTTTAGAAGCATAGACATCCATTCCCATGATATTTTGGCCCTTCTATTTTAAATCCAAATAACCCAGAGATAGCAGAACATTTACATTTCCATGTTGCCCCTATTCCTGAGGAATAAAGGTACTAAACCAGGAGTGAATTTTTGGTTACTTATCTATTTGTCATAGGTTCATAGGTTGGTACTAGGCTATTAGCCCTAGGGCTGATAGAAGCCTAGCCATAACAATTCCCTGGCTATTTTTTCCCACACTATTCACTTCCCTGGGCCCCTGCCTAGTAGGGTGACTGACGTGATCCATGGGGTGAATTTCCTTTCTCCCATACAGTCATCATGGATCCTTTTGAAGAGGGCCAAAGAGGTGCTCTGCTTGACATATATGGGCAGTCTATTCCAGAGTCTGGGGAGTCTCTGGGTCAGGAACCTATCCCCTCCAGCATGTTTTGTTTATTGTGATGACAAGGTTTAGATCCCTGGAGCATGTGGCTCTGAGGGATTGGGATTTCTTTAAGTGTAGCATGTCCAACAGCTCTGCGTTTGACATGGCCTTGCATGTTAAGCAGAGATCGCCTCAGAGTAGACGATATGCTCCAGAGTATAGCTGGAGTTTAAGGTGGTCAGCATAGGGCATCTGCTTTAGGCCTGTGATTCTTTTAGTGAGGTATTTATGCAGCCTTTCCAGTTGTTGCAGATGTCTTGAGAGGTACATACCAAATGGGTTGTTGTATTCTATAATGGGTCTAATGAGAGACGAGTACAGTGGGACAATGACCTCCTTTTTTCTGGATGAAATGCCCTTAGTGATGACTGTTGTGGCAATGTGGCTATTGAAGATGTGGCGATGTGGTTATTGAAGGCGAGACTACTGTCCACCTGTGTCCCTAAGTCTCTTATCACACTTTCGGTGTTTAGTGTACTGTCACCTATGTGGTAATTCACGGGTACATGTTTTTTCCCAAAGGGGATAACTATATTTATTGGCATTGAGCTTGAGCCCATGGCTCTGGCAAAACATCTGTTTCTGTAAGGCCCTTTTGTAGAGTATCGACATAATTTGGGGATTCAATAATGGCTCCCAGTTTGCAGTCATCTGCGAACTTTGTTAGCCAAAGTCCCTTAGTGTTGGTCTGTACTTCAGAGAAGTAGATGCCAAACAAGAGAGGTCCCAGGACTGAACTTTGAGGTACTCCACTTGTCTGGAGCTGGATCTGGAGTCAGCTACCTTTACAGTGTGGATTCTGTCAGTAAGCCAGTCGGCAACCTATCGAGTGACGTAGGGATTAATGCCCAGCTTAGTAAGTTTATCTATGATTCCAGAGTGGGGGATGGTGTCAAAGGCCTTGGCGAGGTCCAGATAAGCTGTGTGGACTGCCTTACCCTCGCCCACAGCTCTGGAGACTGATTTGAAGAAGTCAATCAGGTTCAAGAGACAAGATCGGCCCTTCACGGACCCAAACTGGGTGGGGTCCAGTGTTTTAAGGTTGCCAATGTCTTTGTTTATAAGTTCTGTGATAATTCATTCCATGGCCTTACAGATCAGGCTCATCAGACTGATGGGCGGTAGTTCCCAGGATACAAGGTGGATCCCCCCTTATGGAGTGGGATAACTGTAGCTGTGCGCCACTCAGTGGGCATGAAGCCTGATGGGAGGGTATGATTAAACATGACACTTAGGTGAGGTGCCAGTTCATTTTGTAGTTCATGTAGTACACAGCCCGGGATATCATCTGGTCCCATGGATGCTGTATTCTTAGCTTTGGAGAGTGCGTTTTTTACCTGTGTGGCCATTACTGGAATTTGGCAATCTTCCGGAATTGAGATGGGCCATTTAGAGGGTGTGGGGGGGTGAAGTTGGCACTGAATCAATCTGCCAGGATATTGGCAATATCCTTGTGATCAGTATATTTAATGCCATTCTGTTGTAGCTCAGAGCATTACCATTTAGATTCTTGACATAGTTATAGAATGCCTTGTGGATATCTTTGGCATCTTTGGCAATTTTATTTTTGTAACTAGCTTTGGGGGATTTTATGAGGGATCTCAGCTTCTTACTGAGGCTGGTAAGGGAGTTTTTTGCATCCTGGGATTTTCCTCTTTTCTGCAACAGTTTCCTAATTTTGTTGTAAAGTTTGTTTATGGCAGGGTACCACCAAATTGGCTTCCTTTTTTTGGAGGAGAGCATCTTGGTTCTATTTGGGATGGCATGATTCATGCATGAGTGGATGTGCTCGTACAGTGCCTTAGTGTAGGACTCATCAGTCGAACTTTCAGTTCCCGTCTGCATGGGTGTCATGAAGTTTGTAACTTTTGACTTGAGTAGCATGAAGTTGGCTTTGGAGAAGTTTTTTATGGAGGTTTCCTTACTGGGGGGTGGGATGTGGATGCTAAGGGCAATTAGCTTATGGTCTGATCTGACCAATGAGGGGATGACCATAGGTGTGGAGCATAGATTTCCCATGTTGGTAATGACCAGGTCTAGGATATTGGAGCCCTTGGTGGGACTATGGATTAGTTGATCCAGGGCATTGGAATTTATGAATTCCAAGAACCGTTGAGCAAAGGTATTGGTACACAAGTAGTTTTCCCAGTTAATGGCAGGGTAGTTGAAATCACCCAGTATTAGGGTGTTTGGTTGTATATTAATATTTCCAGTATATTTAGAAAGGTGTAGTGAGAATCTTGGGGCATGGTGGGGGATCTGCAGCAAGCTACAATTTGGATTGCAGTCTTACCTAGTGTTAAGTTGCACCTGGAGGATTTCAGATGCATTGTGTTGGGCAACTAACCTGGTGGTGTGAATATCTTTGGTGAATATGGACACTCCTCCACCTTTAGTGTTTCGATCCTTGTTTGGTGGCCGAAGAGTGTGGTAAGAGTTGTAGCCTGCTATTGCAGGGGTGCTCTCTGGAGCCTTGAACCAGGTCTCAGTTACTGCACAGATATTGACGTTCTCCATTTTTAGGAGTGCCTCGAGAGAGTGGATTTTGAGGTTTAGACTTCTAGCATTGAGTAGCATTACCTTCAGATTTTGCATGCTTGTACCTTTTACGGTGGTGGTTTTGTCCTTTGATCTTTGCCTAAAAAAGGCACTATAGGAGTGGCAAGACCCTTAGCCAGTAACCTGAATCTCAGGGGCAACAGGTGCAGACCATCTCTGGCAAAGCATCGTGGTCTGTCGATCATGTCATCCCAGGCAGACAGATACTGGATCCCCTTTGAATGACACCAGAAGCTTAGCCAATTGTTAGAAGTCAATCATTTTGTCCTTATATTGTGGTATAATTCTGGGTGAAGGCAGGATGCTATTAAGGGCTAGGGTCATACCTGTCTGGGCAACATGATCCGAGAGCTCTTCCATGTCTCTTTTCATGTAGTCCAGGGAGGTACGTCTCAAGTCATTCACTCCAACATGGACAGTGAGAGTCATATTTGTACTTGTTGTGGAGTGACTTGAGTGCATAAGTTATGTGGCGGATCCTGGCATCTGACAGGCAGCTCACTGTAATTTTCTCCTTGTTCAGCCTGGTGAGTGGGACATCAGTGTGCCTGACTAGAGTCACCTATGAATAAGTGTTAGGTACATTGTCTTTCCTTAGGGGCTGCTGCTGGGTGGCACACTGGTTTTGTGAGCTGTGTGACACTTTGGTGTCTGTTTGTGTTTCAGTTTTGGAGGTCCTTGTTGCTTGGGCAAGTTACAGTTAAGGGCCTCTGCATATGTGGATTTAGTGTTGCCATGTGTGGGTGTTGGTGGTGTGAGTTTAGAAGGGCTATGTGTTGCTTGAGGTGTAGTGCAGGTGTTAACCTTCTCCTCTTGACTGTCTAGCACAATCATTGGTGGAGAGAGCTTTGCTTCCAGTTTGGCTATGTAAGTGCATCTCTCACAGGTTGTAGTGTTGGGTGGTAGGAGGAGCGGGTTGTCTGTGTACATGAGGCAATTGCTGCATATGCCCAGATTCACCAGATGGACAGGAGAAATCGCTGGAAGTGTACCCCTGGACATGCCTTGTTTGGTGCTTTTTTTTTTTTTAAATGTACAGGAGCCATTTTCCCTTCCATTAGTAAGGTACTTTGCAATTATAAGCTGTTTAGTGCCTACTATTAATTTCTCCTTATTAATAAGGAGAGTTGAGTGCTTGTTTCAGTTTAAGGCTTCCTACTGGTTTCCAGCAGGTATTCGAGCAAGTGCTAGTCACAGGGATGCTTAAAGGTAAGATGAAAAAAAAGGTTTATCCTAAACACTGCAGTGTGCACTAGAGAAGTTAGATGCGAAAATAGCTAACTTAAGTTTTGCCTGTCTAAAAAATTAAGTTTTAGTGGATAGTCACTATTTTTAAAACAGCAAGGTAGATTGAAAGGGGGTGATCACTTTTGTATTCTGGTACTATGGAATACAGTAAAATGGCCAATAAATTTAAATAGTTGAAGGGGAGTGCTTACTCACACAAGCCAGTGAAAGCAGAGAGGAAATGAGATATATGGTCAGATTAACATAAGAGGCAGGCAAATAGAAAGACATGTACATTTGAATACTGTAAGAGAAGTATTTTGCTTTGTGCGCAGAGGAAGATAATCCCAAAGAAGTACTATGATGTAATATATGTGTATATATATATATGGGTCTACTTCTGTTAAATGAAAATACAATTTATTGAACAAGTACAAACCCAATTCTGCGACAGTGCATTTAAGCAAAAATGCACTTTCATGAGT
>NC_056741.1:645752546-645755046 GCF_019279795.1 Protopterus annectens
TGAACTCAGACCCATAGTTTCTGGTTCGGGTTGGCTAACAGAACCCATATCCATATTTTTGGATGGTGAGTTGAAAACTATACTGAATTCTTATACTTATGTACTCAAAGACACTGAGCATTTTTTACGTGATCTATTCATATATACAGATAAATCAGATACTTCTCATGTGATACTTGTGACAATGGACGTTGTGTCCTTGTTCACATGTATTCCAATGGAGAAGGTGTAGACTCCATCAAACAACTTATGTTGAATGATGGAAGACTCGACGAGAGCAAGGTAGATCTATTGTGCCTGCTCATGGAAATTGTTTTGGACAACAATGTGTACTTATTTAATGAGACTTGCTACAGACAAAAACAAGGGGTGGCTATGGGAACCAGCTGCGCTAATAGTTACACAAATCTGGTAATGGTTGCCTTTGAGAAGACTCACATCATGATTAACAAACATATTCTATTTTATAGAAGATTTGTAGATGATTTGTTTTTTCTTTGGAAAGGCACTTCAGGATCTCTCCAAAAGTTTTTAGAATCCATTAACAACATAGGATCCTATCTACAATTTACCATGGAATACTCTATGGATTCAATACACTTTTTGGATGTATCCATATCCAGAGTAGACAGAACTTTTTCCACACAAATGTACCGTAAACCATGCTATAGACCGGCCTATTTACACCGCAGCAGTATGCACAATCCTAATCTATTCCCAAACATTATTAGAGGGCAAGTGATGAGAACATCAAGATTATGCTGTTCCGATTCTGATTTTAAGCGTGAATTAGTAGATCTTGAGAAAGGCTTCAATCAGAGGGGCTATAATACAGAAGAAATTAAGAAAGTCTACAGCAGTTCCAAGGCATTAAGATTAACATGGGTGAAACCATATTTTTCTAGGCAAGAATCTGTGAACACTGATATAGTTCATTCCAAGGCAGAGATACAAAATAAGTTAGCTGTCATACTACCATTTAGTTATAACAGACATGCAGTACAGAAGGCTATCTCTGAGAATTGGAACATTCTAATGGTAGAGGATAAAGTTAGAAACATAGTAGGTGATGAACCGAAGTTTGTTTTTAGAAATATGCGCAACTTGAAACAGACATTATGTCATGCAAGTGCTATACGATTAAATGAACCCATGACTATCAGAGGTCTTGAAGCAACAAAGAAATGCAACAAGTGTCTACAATGCATTCATATAGATGAATCACATTATTTTAAGCACCCAGACACAGGACGCCTATGGGCACTCAGGTATAACAGTGATTGTAGCACGAGAAATGTTGTCTATGTTGCCCATTGTGTAACCTGTTTCCAATTTTATGTGGGTAAAACTAATAGAACTTTAAGTGAAAGGATCAGGGACCACTACTATTGTTATAACCGTAAGCAGGAATGTAGTGCTTTGGCAAAACATTTATTACACCAAGGTCCTGAACACACCTTCCTTTTTCAAGTTTTACATATAGAATATGAGAGTTTGCGTATGGCTAATCTTGTTAATGGAACAGAGGAAGCAGAGTTGAATTGGATTTTTAGGTTGGCCTCCACAGATGTAGGGGTATGAATGAACAAGTATCCCTTAAACCACATCTTTTAGCGAGGAAACTCAAATAGATTTAAAATCACATACTCTAACCTCTAGTAACAAATCGTAGCATGCATCCAGGCTTTGTTTAGTTAATTTAGGTTATGACATAACATCTTAACTAATTTATATATACATATATTATAAGTAATATTTATTCTAACTACTGCTCTTCAAGCCATATGTTATATAATTTTGATATATACAGCTATCAATAGCACCAGGGCATGTTAGGTCACTGTTAACTTTGGGTGCAATATACACACATTGTAATTATCACCACTGCCATGTTTTATATTTATATTTTTATATATTATTTTTTATATATATTCCTTAAACATTACTTATACTCTTTTTAATGCTAGGTAGTTGCTGTAAGTAATGGTATGTTTCCATATTGCTTTTAGTTTGTATATATACTGTTTATCTGATTTTATTTTTACACAATGATTTTTATGCAAGTTTTGAAACTTCGATCAGTATGTTTCAAGAACTTCATTAAGTAGAGGCAACAATAGCTATTAGAAATCAGTAAGCACTTGACTGCAGTGTATTTATGAAAGTTTTGATCAAGTATGCTTCTAGTTGACATTAAGTAACCTAAGAGTTACTTGCATCATTAATTGAATTTGAATAATTGAATAATTGTTACTAATTGTTTTAGATTTTGTTACTTAAACCATGAATTCTGTGTGTAAGGTTGTCTGAAGAAGCGGTGTGTGATACATCGCGAAAGCGCTCACTTCTTGGAATAAAGTTGTTTTGTTTTATGCAGTTTCCATTTGGACTTTATTTGGCGTTTGTGGTATACTACTACTTATACTCTGCACTCTGCTTTCCGGCTTGGTTTTTCAACATATTCTTGGGTCTTTGTTTGACGCATTGGTGTTCATCAATA
>NC_056741.1:645762546-645792546 GCF_019279795.1 Protopterus annectens
TGACACCCCACATTTGTGCAAGGGGATGACACTTTTCTGTCCTCCATTTGTCTAGCATAAAGCCTGTTTGGACGCTGATGAGTAGCTTCTGTAGAAGGCCTGACAGGTCCTATTTCAGGCTGGCCAGTATGCAGCCTTGTATGTTATCCAGTCACATAAAATTAGTGATCTTGTCCTCTATTAGTGCCTTGACTTGTTCATGTGAGATTTGAGTGAGGAGCTATAGATGTGGGCATGAGATCTGGGAATATAGGAGGTAGGGGAGTGGAGTTAAATTTATTTCCTCATAGGCTGGCTATATCCTCTGGGTCTTAGTATAGGACATCATTTACTGTTAGCTCTGCAATGTACTGGGCATTATTTCTCAATATTTATAACTTAATAAAATAAGTTTTTGTCCTTTGCCTGGATGCAGTTTTTACCTCTTATGTGATTTTTGTCGATTTGATCAGGGTCCAGAGGTTCCTGTTAAATTTAGCAAGACCCTTTTTTATATCTTAACAGTTAAGTTTATTTTTAGATGCAATTATTGTTGTTTTTATTATACACCGTCTGTCTAGTTGTTCCATACAGGTAAGGATCAAGTCCAGGATTTTATCACCCCTGGTTGGGATTTGGACTAACTGGTCCAGGGAGTTTGTACTGAAAGTCCAGAAATCCATGAACATACATGTTAGAGGATGTATATGTCTCCCAGTTAAAGGAGCAGTAGTTGAAGTCCCCTTTGAGAATGTTGTTTGGGTTAATGCATAGGGACTCCATACTAGTTATGAGCTGAGGGTGCATAGAGAAGATTAGACAAGATCCTGTATTTAGCCATAATGGGATAAGGGGTCTTGTTAATGGTAAGTTGGATGTGGAGGAGTTCCAGATTGGTATATTGTGTAACTCGTCTGAAGGTGAAGTGTTTTATTACAAATATGGAGACTCTGCCACCTTTAGTTCCTTCATCTAGTGTAGTGGGCTTGAACATGTGGTGGGCATTGAAACCCCGCACTGATGGAATGCTCTCAATGGTCTTGAACTGGGTTTCTTTAACAACAATGTTTTCCAGGTTTAGGAGTGCTTGTAGGGAAGTGGATTTTTATTTTGTTATAGTGTTGAAGGACAGTACCTTCATGTTATCCAGATTCTGTTTTTGTTATGCTGGAAGCTTTTGAGAACTGATATTGCCTAAAAGGGTACTACTAATGGGGTGTAAAAGTTTTAGTCAATATATGAATGCCTTGGGAAAGCAGTTAGGACTGTTTACTATTTTCTCCAAGGCTGATATATAAATTGTTAGTGAAAAGTGTGAAAAGGAGGGGACTTGGAATGAAACCTTGTGGTACACCTAAAGTAATGGGCAGTAAAAGTAGTACTTTGTTGCTATTTTAGAGCTTGCTGGCGCCCTGTTAAGTAGTCTTTCAGCCAAGTAATTGTGGATTGACTAAGGTTTAGTTCTAAGAGTACTTGTACAAGTTTGTTATGAGAGATGGTATCAAATGCGTTTGGTAGATCTAGATCTGTGTCAGTGCAAACATCAGCTCAATTGTGCTGCATCTTGATCTGAATCTAAACTGAGCAGTTTAGATTCAGATCAAGATGCAGCACAATTGAGCTGATGTTTGCACTGACACAGATACTTGAGAAGAAGCTAGAGATGAGGAGACAGTCCAACTGGGCATTCCTAGACTTGGAGAAAGCATACAATAAGGTCCCAAGAAAACTGATCTGGGCAGTACTGTGGTGGTTTGAAGTCCCAGAAATGTTGGTAGAATTAGTGGAGGCTATGTACAAGAACACAGTGACTCAAGTACGAACTGTATTTGGCCTCACAGAGGGGTTTCCAGTGAGAGTGGGTATACACCAGGGTTCACCTCTGAGCCCACTGCTGCTCATACTGGTGATGGACTACATTAGCAAACAGGTTGGAAGGGACAGATCAACCAAGCTGCTGTATGCAGACGATGTGGCAGTACAGGCAGACTGAGCTAGAACTTAAGCAAAGGATAGGAGAATGGAATACAAATCTGAAGGAACATGGGATGAAACTAAGCACAGATAAGGTGGTAATGGCAGCAAATTGGGGAAATCAGAAGAAGCTGAGAACAGAGTTAGAAGGGAAGATAGTGGAACAGGTAAACGTCTTCAAGTATCTGGGAGGGGTGGTTGAGGAGAAGGGTACTCTGAATGAAGAGGTCAATGCAATAATCAAAGGGGCTGCAGCCAACTGGCATAGAGTATCAGGTGTAGTCTATAACAGAAGAATGCCAAAGAAGCTGAAAAGTAAGGTGTACAAGACAGTGGTGCAACCAGTACTACTGTATGGTACAGAAACCTGGGCAGTAAAACAGTTGAAGAAGCTAGAGGTGATGGAAATGAAGTGCCTGAAAAAGGTGGTAGGATGCACACTGTGGGACAGCCAAAGAAATGAGGACATAAGAGAAGCCAAAGTAGCTCCAGTTGCTGAAAAGATCAAAGATTACGGTGGTTTGGGCACATGTGTAGAAAAACAGAAGATAATCTGGTGAGGAAGATTTGGGACAGACAGGAAGATAGTAAGAGGAAGCGAGGATATCCAGCAAAAGGTGGATGGATTGTGTGAAAGATATGTGGCAGTCAGGCATGACTGTTGAAGGCAGGGGTGTGGCACTGAACTGAGTGAGTTGCCGACAGTTAACATGATACCCGACCCCATGTAGAAAAAATGAGAAAAAGAGGGATGACGATGATGGCTAACAGTTTACACACTGCTACCCTGCATGCCTCCCTAGTCCAATTTGCAGATGATTCTACATTAATATACACTGCATCATCACTGCAGCAGTTACAACTACTGCAGCAGTCCTTCTCTGCAGTTGAAATGTGGATTTCTGAAGCTCAGCTTATTCTAAACCCCAACAAGACCAAACTCATGATATTCCGAACCACTAGAGCTGTAGGTTCCCTCTCTCTGTTTAAGATCACATCTACAAACAGTACTAGCATCTGTCCTGTTTCCCAGACTAAACATCTGGGTGTTGTTACTGACAACACTATGAAATTCGACCTACTCATAGGCCAGACAGTCAAGAAAGTTAATAAAAAACTTGGTTCTCTTTACAGAAATAGATAATACCTAACCAATAGCATAAAGGCTACCATTGCAAGAAAACACCTGATTTCCACACTCCTAAATGCCTCACCCATTCTGACAAACCTAAAAATATCAGACCTAGCAAAATTAGATACCTGCTATAATAAGCACAAAGTTTGCAACAGACTCCAACTTTAGAACACACTATTGCCTTGCCCTCAAAAATTGGCTAGAACTACCTCAGCTCTTAACTTATAACCAACTTACTTTGTCCCATACATTTCTAAATCAACCTGAAAAACCCTGTTCTGCAAAACCTTCTTCTCCCTTACACTAGTAACCGGTCTTTATGCCCAAATAATAAATCCTTCTTAAAAGTTACCAAACCCAGCAACGCTGCTGGAGATTCCCTCTGCTCTACATGCATAGCCAGAATCTGGAACTCATTACCGACAGATATGCGGACAGCTGCAAATGCTCTGCAGTTAAAAAAGACTCCAGTCCCATTTACTGAATACAAAGCTAGGCTTTTGCACCAACCCTGGATAGCTTATGATTGCCTTCTTGCAACCCCTCCCCCACCGCCCTCGCTAACACCACTATCCTCTCTTCCCTATTCTTCTTATCTTCTCCACAACACCCCCCACCGCCCTCGTTAACGCCACTATCCTCTCTTCCCTATTCTTCTTATCTTCTCCACAACACCCCCCCCACCGCCCTCACTAACGCCACTATCCTCTCTTCCCTATTCTTCTTATCTTCTCCACAACACCCCCCCACTGCCCTCTCTAATGCCACTATCCTCTCTTCCCTATTCTTCTTATCTTCTCCACAACACCCCCCCACCACCCTCGCTAATGCCACTATCCTCTCTTCCCTATTCTTCTCATCTTCTCCACACCATCCTTACCTTCACAATAATTACTCTGATTCAGTCTCTGTCCCCAAAACTTCCAGCAAATTTTCTGAGTTAGTAACTGGTCTATTTTCTCTTTATTATCTTTCCGTGATAATATAATATTGTTTACTTGTATTACCTCTCCATAGTTATGCACATACATAAAGTTTTTGGTAGCTAGACATATCAGTATCCTCTATTATTAGAAATGTGTATAAACCTTACTCTATATATGTAAAATTGATGTATATATGTCTTACTTCTTTGTTGTAATGAAATGATATTTTGTAAAATTGTCCTGTTGTAAATGTGGAGCTTTTCTCCCCATGCCTCCACTGAAAAAGCAACTGTATCCTGTTGGACTATCCCAATAAACAAATATAAAACAAACATGTAGACTAGGGCTTGGATGGTCATGCATTTATTTATTTTATTTAACATTTGTTGACCGGGAATGTCCAACTAGGTTTCACAGAGCCTGTTTTCAGCAGAGGCCCGGGGAGAAATGCTCCAGATGCATGTCTTTGGAATTTACAGGCTGCCTCCATCTATTATGTACACAGGTGCCAGACTAGGGGTAAAGTTCTGATTCCTCATCCACTGGTCCATGTTATGCTTAAACTGGATTAGGAAAAACTCTGCTTCACACAGATGGGAAGTTTGTTAAAGAGAAAGGGTAGTCTCTATGACATGTACCTATCTCTCCAATATGCCCTATTCATGTTACAAACAAGGCTTAAGTCTCTAGATCAGGTTATTCTGATGGTATTTGTTTTGAGGATATACGGAAGGTCCAAAGAGGGAGCCAGGCAAATATCGCCCCTCAGCAGTCTATAGTAGACACAGTACAGGGTTAGGGCTTTGATACAATGCACTAAGTTCATGCTTGCACACTGTATCCCTTCTGTGAGGAACCTCTGTGGACTTCCAGACTTTCAAGAACTTCTCCTTGGTTGAAGTCTGTGCCACAGTAATTTGATCTTCCTTACAAACCTTTATAAAGCATCATAAGTTATACATGGCCAGATTTACATCTTTTGGCACAATTATTTGAATATCCTATCATGATGTCACCCTGGTGTTACTGTAGCTTTGGATTCTGACCTAGTAGTTTGATTGAATGGGCAGAATAAGGATACAGAATTTCCTTTTCATCATAGTACATCCAGTATGACATTCCCCTTTCCACTTTCAAATTCTCATTGCTCTGGTGACATGACAGACCTTTGGAAAGCTCTTAGGTTCACTAGGCTATTGATTTGTACGGCTCTTATTGATAGTTTTTAGCTCTTATACTTTGCATAAAAATATTCCAGGGATAGGTCAAACAAGGATATGTTGGGATATTTTCATGTTTCCTTATCCATGATTGACAGGGGTGCTAAACTGGGAATGAATTCATAGTTACCCATCCATTTATTGAAATTGTATTTGAGAAGAGTAAGAGAGGTACTTTCCTTTATCTGGAGTAGAAGACAATTCCATCAATGCAGTAATTTCTATAATATAAACTTAGCCCTCGAACATGTTCTGTTTATTTTACAAAAGAGATTGAAATCCCTTGAGCAAGTGTTTAAGATGTCATTGGACTGGTGAACGTGTTATAGGCATGACAGAATAGAGACTGTTGAAGCTGTATATAAAAGATAAAGGTCACCTGTCTGTGTGATACTGAGAAAAGGGGCAAGGCTTCAAAATGGTATGGATAGTCTTTACAGTTTAGACCCTTGACTTTTTTAGTAAGGATGCATTGTGGTCATTCCAGCTGTGACAAGTGGTTGGACAGTTGCAAACTGAGAGATATTGGCTCTTTCAGCTTCTTCTCCTGGTAGCCAGCCTTTTTCATTTATGGTCAGCAAACCCAATTTGAGGAGAGAAGGGCCTGGAGGATTATGGTAAGGAAATATCTTAATGGAACTCAGGGCCAGGTTCTTTAATATGTCCAAATTGGAAATGACAAGCAACCTCTAGACCCAACATTCATATCTGACTGATTAAGATGAAAAGCATACAGCATTATGGTAAGTACATAACTTGTGATCTGATGTCAGTTTTCATTCTATCCTCAACTGTGGGGCTCAGATCCAAACCTCAGATCTGACTCAGCTGTTACTAAAGCTCGTGATAACCAAAAAAAGCCCTCAAGCTTCTCTTACTTTTCGGGAAAGGACATGGTCAGCCATAGCTCTTGAGCTTCATGGCTAATTTTCAGATAAGTTATAATTTGCCTTTCAAAACATTATATTCTGCCTTTTTTGCTTTGTCTTGTTTCTATTAATCCCTTAACCTTGTACTTATAGTATTTCTGTAAATATCATCATTGGTATCTATCCCTTCTTTTTCTTACAAGTTAGTGTATTCTTAATTACCATTGTTGGGAATACTTTTTTTGTGCAGCACCTACAAGAAGATCTGCCACAATTTAATCCCCATGCTTTAGTGAACAGAAAGAACAAATTAATATAGAAAGGTTTGTTGCCTTCTTCTTTTGGAGAATCTATTACAGGGGCTCAATCTCCCAAGCTTAAGTCCAAGAAGTCGAAATCTCCTGTTGCTTCTACTTCCTCAAATCCATCTTCAGAGTTGTCCAGGAAGAGGACTAAGTCAGATTCAAGGAGGTTTGAAACCTCTTCCCTCTTGGATCCAAAGAAAAGAGGTTTACGGATCTGACATCCTTGGAGCTGACCAAAAAAATATTCGCAGCCAACTGTGTCAGATCCTATTGTATTGCCTAGGACCCCTTACTCTCCATCTGTTGATCCAGTTCCTTCCGGAGTCCCATCTCCCTTTATGGAAAGCCACCATACTAAGTCACTTTACCTAGCCTTGCCTCATTCCTCCAGCAGTTCAACTGAAGATTTGGGTAGGATGATGAGGAAGTTTCTTTCAGCACAGATCCAGATGGGTGTGTTACCAGTTCCTACAACTTCATGTCTTGAGGTCCGTCCTTCCACCACACCACCACCCCAGACTATCTGACCCTTTGGTTTCTTCAGAGTCCCTGGATCTCAATCTTTCAGGTCTGTCTTAGATCCAAATATAACCCTATGTTTGGATCACAGGCTAACTCTGAGTGCCCCAGTTCTGACATCTTTGGATCCAGAGGACTCTTGAGAACTGAAGCTTCCTTGTCGGATCTGAGGTGCTGGGATTGACTACAAAGGTTTCAGAGCTGTCTGTGCACCTTGGTGCATCAGCATTCAATAGTTTGA
This sequence comes from Protopterus annectens, assembly GCF_019279795.1. Lineage (NCBI taxonomy): Eukaryota > Metazoa > Chordata > Ceratodontiformes > Protopteridae > Protopterus > Protopterus annectens. Next base: position 645,769,715 of record NC_056741.1, read on the forward strand.
TACAGACTTCCTCCTTGGGGAGATTGCTTTTGGAGCGGAAGGAGGCAGTGGTCCAGAAGCCTGCCTTCTCGGTGCTGAGGCTTTTTTTCCCCTGGGAAGTCTGCCTTCAAGATTGTGAAGAGGGTGTTTTATGTTTTGACAGGATTTATGGACCCAGACCCTGGGATCTTAAGTCCAGCACCCAGATGTCTTGGCTCTTGGAGCCACATCATTCGACTTCACAGGAACAGACAGCTTTAGACCTCCAGTCTATCAGTGTTTCTTCCCACACTTCCCCAGGACATCCCACTAAGAAGTCCCTAGGAAGAAAAAGTGCAAGAGGAGGCACTTGGACTCCTCAAGAGTCACAGAGGATACAGACTTAGATGATGGTGAGGGGTCCCCTCACTCCAAGAAGATGTCTCATTTGGAGATATCCTTGAAATCCTGAAACAAATGCAGTTGCACTCCCAGCAACCCTTCACTTGGGGAGTTGGTATTTCTGGAGGCCTTTAGGGCTGGCCCATCTACCTCCTGGGTTACTCCATCTGCTAATGAGCTTATCAATTTGCTCTCTTGGCAGGCATGGAAAGAATCTGATTCATTTGAGCTAGTAACTAAGAGGAGATAATCCAAGAGGTACTTACGCTTCTGCCTGGGAGCCAGTCACTACCAGTACAGAGCACTGCCTTTGGCCTCACTAGAGCTCCCAGGGTGTTTACCAAATGCATGGCAGTGGTGACAGCTCACTTGAGAATGCAAAGATTCCAGGTGTTTCCATACCTAGATGACTGGCTGATAACTGCCTCAACCAGGCATCTACTAATCAGGTCGAGAGATCATGTACTGCAGATTTGTCTTTGTCTGGGGATTACCATAAAACACAACAAATCTCACCTACAACCAGCTCAGGTTTTGGAATTCATTGGGGCAGTCTTCAACATGACATCAGTGACAGCTTCTTTTCCTATCTCAAGAGTGCAAACTATAAGATTCCAAGTCAAGAAATTCACAGTACCAGAATTTCAGCCCAGTGGATCCTTCAGGCCTTAGTTTCAATATCAGCTGCCATAATCTTTGTTCCTCTAGCAAGATTCTATATGAGAATTCTCCAATAGATGCTGTTGACATAGTGGTTGATTCATTATCAATGCATGTCAACAAGTGATAAAAATCTCTTAGGCATGCAAAAGATACCTCTGGTGGTGGATTTATTCAGATAAAGTTCTACAAGGCTGTCCCTTCATTCTCCCACAGCCAAAGTCCATAGTGACTCCAGATGATTCCCAGATTGGATGGGGAAAGCACTTTCTGGAGAGAACAGTCCAAGGCACTTGGTCCCCTGAAGAGGCCAATTTGTATATCAATGTACTGGAGATGAGAGCAGTGCTTTTAGCATTGCAGGCCTTTCAGGATGCCCTTCCTTCAGGGACTATTGCAGTACAAACAGACAATATGTCAGTAGTTTGGTACATCGGAGGGACCAGATCATACCCCTTGTTTTGAGAAGCTATTAGAGTGTGGCAATGGGCAAGCTTATCCAACCTCTTTCTAGTAGCAATGCACATTCTGGGGAAATCCAGCATGATAGCAGACATGTTGAGTAGATCCATTCTTCTACCTCATGAGTGGTTTCTCAACAGGGAAGTGATGGATATGATTTTCCACTGATGGGGCCAGCCTTGCTGTGATCTCTTTGCTTCTCCTCTAAACAAATGCAGCAGATAATTTGCCTTAATACCACCTCAGTGAAGTCACCAAGGGAAGTTTTCCTTCCTTATTGACCCTTTGCTTATGCTTATCCGCCATTGACTCTAATTTCAAAATTTCTGCAGAAAGCAGCCAGGTTGCATCTTATTGGCCTTGTCAGATTTGGTTTGCCCTCCTGTGGCCTTATCTTCTTTGCCAACCTTGGGTACTGGATCCAACTCAAGATCTTCTGTCACATCCAATAGACATGGTTCACCTGGATATCTCAAACCTCAAGCTAACAGCCTGGTTTCTCCAATTCTGATAAGTCAGATAACTGATCCTCTCCTCCCCTGTATGTCATATTCTTTTTTCTTCCCATAAACCCTCAACCAGAAAGCTTTATGCAAGCAAATGAAAAAGATTTGCTTACTGGGCCCAACAAAAACATATTGACCCCTTTTCTGCTCCAATAAATGATATTCTGGCATTTTTGGCTTCCATTTTTTACTGAAGGGGTGAACTCTTCTACTTTTAAGGTTCAATTGGCAGCAATTTATAATTTTCACATTGGATATGAAAATGCTTGTGGCCTCTAAACTTTGTAAAGCCTTCCTCAGAGGCACTCTTCTCTTAAGACCCCCGTGTAAAGACCCTACACCACCATTGGACTTGAATTTAGTACTGCAGGCCTTAATTCATCCCCCATTCAAACCAGCAGCAAAGTGTGACCTTAAATTTCTGACATGGAAAACTATCTTTCTAGTGGCCATTACCTCAGCTAGAAGAGTTTCTGAACTTCAGGCTTTATAAGGATAGAGTTACACTATGAACCAGTGCGACTTTCCTTCCCAAGGTGATGTCAGAATCCGATATCAGTTAGTCCATTAATTTGCCAGTATTCTTTCATAAATTTTCCAACAAAGTTGAATATGTGGTACATCTATTGGTTGTTCACAGACAATTATATTTCTATTTACATAGCACAATAGAGATTAGAAAGTCAGACCAGTTGGTTGTCTCCTTTGCAGATTTGAAATTGGAAAAGCCAGTGGCAAAAGTAACTCTAGCCGGATGGCTTACAGATTGTATTTCTTTTAGTTATAACAAACTGGGTCTATCTTTGCCAAAACCTGCAAAAGCCTATTCAACTAGTTCCATGACAACTCCTTCAGTATTTCTATCCAAAGCTTCCATGGACAACATTTGTTCAACTGCAAGCTGGTCAAAACCCCATACCTTCATCACCAATTACAAGATCAAACTGGTCTTGAGGGATAGAGGGCTCAACAGTGCTCAGGAAAATCCTTTCTTAGAGTCTGATTGAGGTTATAGGTAGCTGGGGACTGTCTCATCAGTTGAAAATAGAATGAAAAGTGACATCAGATAAAGAAGTTATGTACACGCCATAATGTTCCATCTGTGCTGTTGATTTTCATTCTTCCTCAACTTACCACCCACCATCCCCCATTCTTTATTTGAACAAACTTCTGGAAAAACAAGACATGGTAAGTATGCCACTGTCCTTTGTGATTGAGCTCCTGGTATTGCTTTACTTTGTAGAATATGCACTTTGTATGCATCCGTAAAAGATATTAATACATTATGGCAGTTACTTTCTCAAGTAAGTCAGCAAACAAGATCTGGGGTATGTTAGAGGTTGGTGCATTATGGGCAAGGGAGAAGCTTTTTTGCTTACTATGCGCTTTAGTAACAGGCGAGTTGGATCTGAACCTAACAGTTGAGGAAGAAAATGGAATACACAGATGTAATGTTATGGTGAATACATAACTTGTTTTTTTTTGGATGTATTGTAGTGTGTGTGGTGTGTGTGTGTGTGTGTGTGTATATATATATATATATATATATATATATATATATATATATATATATATATATATATATATATACACTTATATTGAACACTGGTACAGAAAGTCTGAATATGGTAGAAATATAGGTATTAGGTATGAAACTGATTGCCTGAGTCTTGTTAAAATGTATGGGACTAATTTTTTTAAGATTTGTGATATCATTAAAAATGTTTGCATGTTTTAAAAAAGTATTTTCTTTGGTCAGATTTTGCTAGATACTTGCACATTTGTTTATCATTAGGGTAAAACTCTTGGTAAAAGACCTTAGAAACCTTGATTACACTTGGACAGGTGGGCTGTTTAGGGGAAAGATGTAAAGAATGTGTGCCTTCTGGAAGGTGTGGGTCTACTTCATATAGTCGACTTACCATTTTGTTGACTTTCATATCATCGAGATGACAATGCCGAAAGTTTAGAAACACAAACAGCTGGAACATTGTATTTTCTCTCTGGGTAAAAAAAAAATCACTTGGCCACCAACAAATAAAATAACCTGTCAAAGTGGAGGCTTCACCCCCCACCCCCCTAACTAAATATACCAACCCTGAGATCACACAACAGTAGAGAAAAGGGCAAAGTTCACCATGGTGGCCAACCAGTTACTTATTACTTACCAGGAGAGAAAATACAATGTTCCAGGTGTTCAAGTTTTTAAACTTTTGACATTGTCATCTCGAGGATATGAAAGTCAATGAAATGGTAACTGGACTATATGAAGGGGACCCGGAAGGTGGACCTATGACAAGCTTTTTTTGAAATAAACTTTTTTACAAGTGTTAATGCCAACAAGACATTTGAACTTTGACAAATTGATTACTTGAAATACAGAGTTGATTGTCCATATGGCTAGGGTTACCACCTATCCCTCTTTATGAGGGACAGCTCCTCTTGGGGCAATTGAGTTCTGTAGGGGGAAAAAAAAACTTAAAAATGGCAAAATGTCCTGAGAGTTTTGGACAAAAATATTTCCCAAGTTTTCCTTAGCAGTTGCGTAAAACAATTTTCTATCTGAAACACCTAAATGTTATATAAAAATAGCATAATCAGTTCAAATACTATAAGAATGAGCTTGTATTTTGGCAAAAAAAATGAAATTCTGCACTTTGGTTGTGGGTATATTTTCTCTTGCAAAATCTCATGTTTCTATAAAAAAATGTCTCACTTTGGGCATTTGAAAAGGTGACAACCCTATCTATGGCTATTTGTTCCTGCAGATCTTTTTAAGTAGTGTAGACGTCTAGACCCTGAATACACAGGATTGACATTTGTCTTAGCAATGTCACATGCAAAGAGGAAATAAGTGCTTTATTTAAACACAAATTGTTCAGCCAAGTGATATATTCATAAGATTTCTGGATCCTTTGCATCTCATTCCAGGAAACATGAATTACTGAGTAGAAGAGTTAAATGCCGATGTTTAACTTAAACTTTATTTTCAGTCCTTGATTAAAAGAACATTATAAAGTATCTGTAATATATTCTTTTCTTTACACCACAGTGTCATTATTTTGTTAATATTAACATACATGCACAGCTGTTTACGATAGATTTGTAATGCAATTTTTATTCATACCACCAGAAGTCACTATTTGTTGCCATCAAGGTATATGCAGTACTGTTTGTAAGATAAAATAACTTAAATTTTCAGTATATTGTCAGCTGGGAGAAACCTTGTTGCAATTAGCACCCATTTGATAATTGGACTTTATATACATCACTGTTGAAAAAGTATGCCATATATTTATATAGGCAAACACTTTGGAGTTCTGAAGAAGTCTGATATTCAGAAGATAAAAGTGTGTAACTTGTGAATTAATAAACCTTTAATATGTTATTATTATTTTGACCATGGTATCTTGCTCACAGCTGTTTGAAGTTTTTAGTTTACTTTGTTAATAGTTTTTTTTGAATCTTGTGATGCATGGGTTATACTATAAAAACATATTTGTTGTATGAATGCTTTTATTATGCACTTATTATAACAATTTTGAGAAAAAAGTCTGCTGTTTGTGTTCTGATCACTGGTTAAAGGTGTATTGTAATGGTGAATAATTTAGCAAATGCTGAACTTACTTCAGTTGCTTTCTCTATCTCTTTTTTCCACATATATATATATATATATATATATATATATATATATATACATATATATATGCAATGGGTTCTCTACAACCTATCGAGATGCTGGAAATCAGGTGATCTCATGTATTAGCTTTTTTTTCAATACAGAATTGTGGTATAGTGGGGATGGGGGAATTTACTCTTTCCCTATTCTGATCTTGGAGTTGGTATATATAATTCAGAAGGGGGTACAGGGGGGCTTGCCCTCTGCAAAAAAAGTAGATTTTTTTTCATTGAATCTTTGCAATTCAAAGTATAATATATTTGAATCTTTGTAATTTGAACTGTTATGAGTGTATGTATGTGTAAAACAGCTTTTGTCATAGACTCATGTGTGTGTGTATAATACACACACATTATTTTATATATATATATATATATATATATATATATATATATATATATATATATATATATTATATGGCAAATGGAAGAATATGCATGCCCACAACTGCAATATTCAAAGGCACAGGGGTAAAAATAATGACCATGGCCAACAAGGCAACATGAGACAGCAGGCAGTATGGCAGGCATCAGCAGGTTGGCATGTGGGCATATTAGTGGTATTAAAAATTCAGTGCACAGTTGGCAGCACCTTTATAAGTAGTGTGTGTGAACCACTACCCCTTTCACAGTATCTAGGGAACATTACCTAAAATGCATACTGGAGTCCAAATGTGACTACAGTAGCATGCAGGAGTTCCTCCATACTGTAGCACACTTCTACATGCTGTAGATACACAAGCATGTACTGTACACTGAGCCCAACACTCATTAGTTCTTCTGCCCCCATGCACTTGGTTATTAAAGCTGTGGGCAAGGTGGTATGTGCTTCTTTTTGCCCCCAGGGAATTCACAAAATACCATATTTCTCTGCAGCTGAATGTCATTTCAGCCATATTTCCCCAACCAAATGTACCACAGGGAAATGTCACGCTGGCTAGGTGCCTGAACCCTTTTTTTTTTTTTTTTTACAATACTATCATACATTTTTACACATTTACAATTTATACAGTGTACACTTTTCCATTCATTTCTGTTACTCATCAAGTCATAAATATCTTATTTTTCATTATGTTAAACATCTTTCTTCATTATCCTTATTTGATCCACTCTCCTTTTTCCACAGACATCTAATTTTTCTTAAAATTACTGCTAGCCTTCATTTACCATTAAACATGATTATATTTATCCTTTCATTCCAAATGGTCCACATAACAAAAACTAATATTTTATCTGTTTTACTAACATATAACATTTTTATGGATATAATATCCATACATAATCCTATCCATATTTATTTAATTTATCTTCTTTATATTTTCAGAGAAAATTCCTTCATATATTTTTTTACAGTTTTGCAACCCTTATATGTTGTAAGAAAATGTGCTCTGTATTTTCTTCTGTACCACAATATATACAATTTCTTTCAGTGATCTTTATATGGCATATTTCTTCTTACTGGTAAATTATTAATCACTAATCTCCATACAAAATCTTGACATTCTACTTGCTCATTACACCATACTCTTAATGATTAATGACAGCATATAGACATTAGCTAAAAATGCATACTTTTATAGCTCTAACGTTTTCATCCTCTAGCTCAGCCCAATGAGTAACATAATATTGTATGATCTTTTCATACCACACTTTCCTCTTAATTTGTATTTTCCATAACATATTTTTTTATTGGTAGCATCTCATTTCTTTATTTAAACATTCTTTGCCTCATTTTATAATTTTTAGCACATCCCAATGCTGCTCATATTTGTACTTTAGAAAATTTACAACTGACTTTTCATTTTTATGATTTACCAAAACAAAACTTTATACAAGTTCAGAGAAGGATCATAAACAATTGGGTTTATTAGTCCTGATCCTCCATATCCATATATGACTTCTCTTTTCACTGAATTGAGTCTGAAACCCCATAAAAAAAAAAAAATACTTGAGGTATTTCTTTTGCATAGATTAATGACAACATAATAATGCAATTGTTCTCAGTATAACTTAATTAATCAAATAAACTTTTCATTAAACTATATCATGTATGTTTTCAAAAAACAAAGCTTTTTCTATCATCTAGTATCCTGTTCCATTGTTCCTCACTTATGCTTTCACCCCAAATTTTATACCTAACAGAGAGATTTCTTTCATCAAAGATACTCTTCTTAGCTTTACTATAACATCCAGTCCTTTACTTTTTTCTTTATTTAAAGTCATACCTATTATATTTAAAAATTGATGTGTATAACATATAACTTATTTCATCCAGACCAGACTTTGTTTCTTATAATCAATATAATATTATCTGCATAAATAAACATAACCAGAATTTGTAAACCTTCATTAGCAATATAAGCAGCACCTTGCATATGCACATTTATATTTCTAACTATTGCAGTCATAACTAATGCAAAAAAATATGCTACTCATAGGGCATCCCTGATGTATGCCCACACACACTTTTTTTTTTGCTTAACTATTAATTCATTAAATTCTTACTTCATTTTTATTATAGGCAGAACAACATGCAGTCTTATTTTCTTACTAATATTATGTTCTTCCATAATTAACCACAAAAGTTCATGTTGCACTGTATGAAATGCTTTGTTTAAATCTCTTTATCATTAGCTTCCTGGTTTCATCACTCCTGTTTATAATATAATCCACAATTTCCATTACTGTTAATAATTACTGACATCTTTTTCCTTTAAAACTATATATACTATCTTTCATAATACATTTAATTTTACTTTCCATTCTCTTCTGAATTACTTTCATAAATATTTTATAATATGCATTGTTCAATACTATAGATCTTCAAATTGAAATCTTATTTTTGTATTTATATTTCCGTACAATTTTAAGTATACCACTGCATAAACCTTTATACATAAAACCTTCTTTTAACCACACATTCATAACTTTTAAGAAGTGTTTTTTCTGCTAAGCCATAGAATTCTTATAAAATTTGTGTCCTTTTCCATCTGATCCTGAAACCAACTGTTAATTAACGTGTCCAGGTAACTTCTCTGATTCAAATAAGGAAATTTTGACTTCCAATTCTTTTTTTCTTCTTCTTGTGTTATTTTTTAAAATGTCTTTCCTTTTGTACTTTTTTTGATCTTGAAACATTTTACATATTTATTATGATAATTATTTGTTCCTGAGATCTTCTTACCTCTTTTCTGTCGTTTTTCATTTATTGCATTATACTAGTATTCTCTTTAGCTATTTATCTTGTAAGTAATTTATTTCATTTATTTGTTTATTTATTTATTTATTTATATTTGTTTAATCGGGAAATTCCGACTGGACGCAGGTCCTTTTTCAGCAGATGCCCGGGGAGAAAAACTCCACATCATGTACATGATGGATACAAAGTTGCAGCAATAGTAAACATTACAGGTTAAGCAGCTAAGAACAAAGATTATGGTGTAGGTAAACCGGTCCTCCAAAAAATAAATCATACAATATCACAGTCAAAGGAGGCAGCAGAACACAGCAGTAAAATTCAAGAATTTAATCCCAGAACAAAACAGTAAGCACTTTCGCAGCAGCAGCTGCTTCATTAGACAAATAAAGATCCAAACTGTAGTACATGGAAACAGCAAAGCAGCCAATTAGCATGCAAAAACAATTAGGAATTAACAAGAGTCCTTAAAGCCATACCAAAAAAATGCAGCTCAAAGCTCATTGTATAAACACAAACATTTCATTCTTAAAAGCATATAAAGCATTTCATTCATAAAAACATTATAAAAATACTGAACATAATTAATATCTGGCTAATGGCCTATTCATTAAAACTGGTTTAATAGAACATTTATCATTGAGGCCTTTCCCCATATTAACTTTCATTCTAATAATCCAGTTCAATACTTTGCCTTCTACCTTAGTTCTTTGTGGGTATAAGGGGGGTCTTGATTAAAGTGAAGGAGTTGTGGGAGTTCTAGCCAGTTTAGTTCTTTAAGGGAGATACAATGATGGCTGTGGTAAGAGGTTCCAGTGGCAAATTTAGCAATTTTGATGTAACAAGCATCCAGCTTGTGTAGGCCTGTCTGTCTAAGGTTGGTCAGTATCGGGGATGCATATAGTAGGGTGGAGATTAGCTGGGAATTGGCTATGGAGATTCTAGCTGCCTTGGTTAGGAATTGGCGGCTTCGATATAGTGCACCAAGTTTCTTGTGAACTTTTTATTGTGAGAGATATGTGGGTGTCAAATCTAAGTTTGTTGTCTATTTCCACAGCTGAGCATTGGATAGCCAGCTTTCTATAGAAGAGAAAGATTCCTGTGTGATTTGTTGTAGTTCTGGTAGAGTGGGGGCAGAGCAGATGAGAGTAGAGTCATCTGCGTACTGTATAAGAGATGCTTGTGTGGTGGCAGTATGTAGGTTGTTAGTGAAAAGTGAGAATAGCAGAGGGCCAAGGATAGACCCTTGGGGAACTCCGAGAGTAACTGGGAGGTGAGGTGATGTGTTATTGTCCCAGATTGCTGGCGTCCATGTAGATAGCTGTGAAACCAATTGCAGGCTGGTTGTGAGAAGGAGAGGTTGGGGAGAGTAGAGAGTAGAGAGTAGTAGCTCATGAGATACCATGTCAAAGGCCTTTGAGAGATCTAGAAATACAGCAGTGGAAAACAGGCCATCGTTTTTTGTGATGAAGTATAGTGTTGGTGAAGGAGAGCAGAGCGGAGGTAGTGCTGTGATATGAAATGAAACCATGTTGGGTTTTGGAGAGAAGATGATTAGCTAGGAGGTATTTGGAGACCTAGGTGTTGATGCACTTTTTTCAAGTATCTTGGGAGAGGGGAGAGGATAGCAGTGGGGTGGTAATTGGAGAGGTCAGTGGAGGGGGTGCCTTTGTGGAGGGGAATGATGTGGGATATTTTCCATATCAAGGGAACATGGACTTCTGTTATGGAACGTTTGATTAGAATTGAAATTGGGTAGGCTAGTGTATTAGAAGGAATTTTCAAGTATTCAGAGGGGAGGTTGTCAGCTGCTAGTTTGGTGGGTTTAAGTTTTGACCATAGTTTTTTTATGTTGGAGGTAGGTACTGCAGTGAAGAAAATAGGAGTGGGGGGGTTTAGGGTTAGGAGTTGGGGGGCTGTTGTAGGGAAGTATTGTTTGTTTAGAGATGTTATTGTTTCAGTGAAGTGTTTGTTGAAGGATTCAGCAATACTGCTTGAGGGAGGAATGGACGGCAGGGGGATATCAATCTTCTCTGGGTGGAGGATATTGTTAATAGTGGACCAGAATTGCTTAGGGCTGTAGTTGGTAGAGTTTGGGTGGATTTATAGTAGAGGGATTTGTCTAATTTTAGATGCTTTTTGGCTTTATTGCGCAGTTCAAGGAATGATTGCCTGAGTTATTTTTTGTTAGTCGCCAGTACTCCCAGGCCTTATCTGTGGATTTCATTAGGGTTCTGGTTGTCCTTTGTAACCATAGGGCACGCCTGGATCTGACTTTGGCATTTCTTACAGGAGCATGGGTGTTTAGGATGGAGAGGAAGGTACTGTTAAAGAAGTGGAGAGCCTCATCTAGGTTGAGGTATTTTAGCGGTGACCAGTTAATTTTTTGCAGGGAGGAGATGGAGTTGGGGTTGAAGTTGGACTTGTTCTGTATTTGTCTGTGGATAATGGGCTTCAGACTGTTTGTGTGGTGCCGAATTAGGAAAGTGGGGGAGTGGTCACTAAGACTGTCAGGTAGCTAGGTAAGAGTGAGGGGCTTTGTTGACTAGGATCCAGTCAAGTAAGATATGATTGTTAGGGTTTTTGTTGATTTGGGTAGGGGATTGAATGACTTGAGTGAACCCATGGAGATTAAGGTGAATCCTTCAAGAAAAAGTCCAATGCAGATCAATAAGCACTTTAATAAAAAATAGTTTAAAACCATAGAACCTTAAAAGTGAAACAATACATAAATCCAGTGATGAGCTCTTTCGGGCTCCTGCCCTTCATCAGATAATTTACAACTGTTCCCAATTCTGCTTTTAACTAGATAACAACCAACCACAGTTCAGTATTGTACCCGCCTATTTTTTAGGGCGGGTTTCATAAGGATATACTCATTAAGCCCTGGATACCTATGTGCGTGAAGCTCTATTATCCACTTTGTTTCCTCTCTTTCAGTGTAGTTTTTTATATCTACCCCTCTAAAACTCGTATATACATTCCAAATCACCCTAAATTTAAAATGATGTCCCTCATTTTCTTTTACATGTCTGTACAAAGCATTATATTGATTCTTGGTTCTAATCAAAGATAAGTGTTGTAGGATCCTAACTTTAAACATAGTTTGTTTTTCCTACATAGAAGCAGGGACATTGCTGACATTCAGCTAAATAAATATATGTGATCCTGCAAGTGGCTTTTGCCTTAAAAATCAAACTTTCTTCCTGTAATCGGGTGTCTAAATTCAGTGTCTTTGTTAATGAACCCACATGCTTTTCATGAACCACATGATCTTGTAACTTCCTCGGTTGTAAAATGTTTACCATTGTGCCTTTCATGCTCCAGAATATCTTTAAGGTTCTTGTTCCTTCTAAACCCAAAACTGGGTTGTTCTCCTACAATTCCTGATAGTCTATCATCCATCTTCAGGATATTCCAATTCTTCCTTGTTATATTGCACAAACCTAAATATTTCTGTAGGTGAAAATCATTCTAGTTGTTGGCATTGCATTTCCTGTATTGTTATTACTAACTGTCTCATTACCTCTTTGATTACTTCTTAACAGTGTAATATTAATGTGAATGGTTGGGAGACTGTTATTACAGAATAGCCAGGTGATGTTAAAGTCAACGAGAATTATGGTTTCCTGGGGTAGAGATAGACTAGCCCAGTTCAGGAGATTTACTAGGGGTGTGAAATTTTGCCCTGGTGGGAAATAGCATCATATGATATTAATTGTTTTGTTTGGGTTTAGTTTGAGATTGGTATAAAGGATTTCTTTATTGTTGTGGTGAGGGGCAGATGAGTTCAGGAGTTGAATATTGAGGTGGTGTTTAAATATCAATGCTAGACTACCTCCTTTTTTTGGACAGTCTGTCTATGCAAAGTATGTTGCATTCAGGTGGAAGTATTTCCTCACTTTTGATGTGAGGTTTGAGCCAGGTTTCAGTTAGGAAGAGAATATCTGGGGAATATATGCTTATGCTGGTGTGTAATTCTTGGATTTTATTGCATATGCTTCTGATGTTTAGGGACATAAGTAGGTCTGTTTTCTTGTTGGCTAAGAGCTAAGTTGTGTGTGTGTGTGTGGGGGGGTTGCTTGGACTAGGGTTTGTGGTTGGGTTGGATTTGGGAGGACCAGGGTTTGGATGGATGTCTCCAGCAAGGGCTAGTTTATAGAGAGTGTTTAGGATATGTTTTATATACATATATTTGCTTAAATAATAATTCTTTAATTTTCTCTTGATTCTTTAAATTCTCCATTCTATCACAGAATATTATCTATCATTCCTTTCCAAATCCTTTAAAGCATCTATACACATCGTTTTACAATTATTTTTACTTTTCTTACATCTGGTTGTCATTCGAAAAAATACTTCTTTATATTTTTCTTTAAAGACTAGCCATCACACTGACCAATTTGTATAACACACTAGTGAAAATGTGATTTTTCCATAATTGTACACCTATTTTCTTTCTATTTTCATCTCATAATTTTTCATTTATTTTTTCTTATTCCTTTTCCCAATATAGCATACTCCTTATTTTCCTGTATCTCTATCCACAGGGCTGAGTGATCTGAAAAGCCTGATACAAGTGTTTCTCCCTTAATTGTATTTAAACATTGTAATATACTAAAATAATCTCTCTTATATACACCTTCACTATAGGTCCACAAATTATTATTCCAAATGTTGAAATTACCACATTTTATAACTTCAAAACATTTCCTAACATTTCCTCTCTTCTTTTTTCCTCTCAAAAATCACAAATAAAATCTCCCATTAATATTCATATTAATTACTACATAATCTAGAATTTTCTGAAATAAATTTTCTCTTTCTTTACTTGGAACATAGGCATATGATGCTATAATTCTATATAACAGATTATACTAAAATCTACAACAGCTAATCGTCCCATCATTACCAATGTTATATTCAATATTTTCACTGACCTCCTACAAAGTACAATTATGACAGAACATAGTTTTTTCCTAGGTTCTGTACTGTATCCTCCAGGTTTCTTTGTTTGTAATCTCACTCTTCTTGTATCAAAAATCTTATATCTTCCAATATTACTACATCAACATCACACTTACTACACCAATTTACGATGTCTATTAAACTATTATATTTTAATACTATTTACATTTACTGAAAAATCTAAAATTGTCATCATATCAGTGTTGTTGCTTTTCAGAAATTATATAAATTTGGAGTATTTATCTCATTTGTGTTATCAATTTACTTTCTTTTTCACTTTTATACTTTTCTCTTTAAACTTTCCTTTTCAGTCTGTTACTCTTTTGTCAATTGAATTCTTTTTACCTTTCACTGTTTGAGTTTATATCTTTCTCATCACTTATTTTAAAATCTTCTATAATATCTTCTGTTTCATTTTTCTCTTCATCCTTATCTTTATTTTTACCCAGATGTTGCTTCTGTGCTTCCTTTTTATCTTTAATTGGGACTTGTTCTTCTGTCTGTATACTATCTTCAGTTTTCTTTTCTTCATCGTCCTTTTTCTCTAGATTACAATCCATCCATGAATGTCCAGTTTATTACATTTATAACATTTCAATTCACACTTGTTTGCATCATGACCTGTTTTAACACAAATATAAAATTATTTATCAAATGATCATCTTTTCCACAGAAAAAACAACATGTTTTAGGTTGTCCCCAGTAATTTGCAATATCTGTGTTACCTTCATTTATCATACTAGGAATATGAACATTTTTTTCTTTCTCCATTCTCAGTACAGTATGACAGTCCCATACATTATCATACACATTGCTAATGTCCATAACTTCTTTACAAAGTTTGTTTAAATGTCTCTTTAAAGTCTTTTTCAACTTCATTTTGCAATTGAGTATGTATTTTCTTTTTTGTTTCTCTGTGAAATCATTTAACCATATACGAGTTTCATGGATTGCAGTTATTTTTCTTTTCCTACCCCCCCAAAAAAAACTTTCCAGAATCAAACCAGATAATGTCACAAAATGGCTTTTATGAATAAGAATAAAAGCATGAGCTTTCACTCCTAATGGGACCATTAAAATATCTCAAATGTGACACTTGTCCATTTCCTTTTCCTTATTGTCCTCAATTATTACCATGAATTTCCTTTAGTTGTTGACATTTCCTTTCATCTGTTCATCAGTTTTCCTGCAGATTCCTTAACTGTTTTGGCATATGATTTATTTTTCTTGCAATCTTTTTTAAAATGGTTTCCGATTCTGCTGATTGGATTTTGTCCATAATTTCACCCCATGAAAACTGTTTTCCACTCTCTGGTTCACTTGGCAACAAAGGTTCACCCAAAATACCATCCCACAACCCTTCTGACTGGAGATTTGCAATAAAGCAGCCATCGCTGTTTTTTGCTTCTGATGAAACCACCATATTTTGCTGAACCTGCTCCTCACAATCCTGTGGCACCTCAAACACTGCACCAGCATTCACTTCCGCACTATCCACCATCTTGGATCTCCTTGAGTGCTGTTCTCCCAACCTCTACTGTGCTAGGATCAGAACAAGTACTTTATTGATTAGGTTTTTTTATTGAAATACATATCTTATATACAATACTTAAATATTTACATTTACAAATATTTACAAAATGTTCACATTTTATACATTATATTTTAGTCACTTCCCACATCCTCTTTCCAAAATCTTTGACAAAACACATTTTGCATTGAACTTAATTTCATTTATTCTTGCAGTCCATATTGTCCATGAAATATAGAATATTATTTTGTTAATTTTTACTTTTTTTTTTTTACACCATGAAAAACAAATTCAATCATATCAATATTTAACAGTTCTTTTGTAATTTCTTTAAATATATTACATTTGCATGGTATTTCATAATTCTTTAACTCTCATACATTTCAGAAAAAACATGTTCTGTTGTTTCATACTCTCCACATTCATGACATGCTATATTTTGTTTATGTTTGTAAGGTATATTTGACTTAACTGGTCACTTTCTTAGAGACAATCTCCACAGAAAATCCTTACATTCATGAATCTTTTCACGCAACTGAAATTTCATCTTTATTGCATTCTTTTTCCCAGTTTCTAGCTCTTTCTGTGGATCAATAAAAGAAAAAGCTTTCATAATACTTGGATAACATTTTTTTCTATCTTTCCCAATCTTTTTATTTTTAGTTTCCATATTATAATTTTATTTTGATATTCGTTTATCTCTTCATATATATTTTCTTTAAACATTTTTACCTGTATCCATTTTCTTCTAGAAAGCCCAAATACTTTCTTCTTCTTTTATATAATATTTCAATGCTCTGTATAACTTCATTAATGCTGCATACACAGTTGGATTAAGTAGCCCCAATCCCAACCCCCCTTGTTCTTTTTTATGTACAAAATTCCTCTTAACGGATTAAACCTGGAACTCCACATAAAAGAAAATATATTAATCAATTCCTTTTCATATTTTGTTGGGACCTGATAAACATTTACTATATATGCAATTCTTAGTATCATAATATTTATCAAATAATCTTTCTTTCTATATGAAAAACAAAATTTCCAAAAAGATGTCATGTCTTTTATTTCATTAACTGTTTTCCACTGCTCTTCTTTATATATATTTTGGCCGAATGTAATACCTACAACATCTGTAGCCTCCATATTAAATTTTATATATCTTATGCTTCCTACTAAACCAAATCCTTTACTTTTTTCATGTATACATAAGCCAGTTTCGATTAATAAACAGTTTCATTTTTTAATAGCTTTCTCCATCTGTTACTTATTACTTATAATTGTTATATCAATGTAAGTATGCATTAAAGGCAATTGCAATTCATTTAACATTTTATATCCTACAGTATCTATCATTTTATTAATTTTATCCACTATTACATCCACATCCAGTGAAAAAATAATGCTACTAGCCGGACAGCCTTTTCTTATTCCCGATTTTCTTTTTAATTCATCACTTATCCATCAACATTAATTTTAAAATAATTTCTATCATAAAATGATTTAAATACATATATTTTCTTACCAATATTATATGCATTCACAATATTCAATAATGATTCATGTTGAATTCTATCATATGCTTTACTTAAATCTCCTATTATAATCTTTGCATCAGCTTTTTTATTTACGTCATCCACTGCCTCTTTAATAACCCATAATAAATCTTGAGTTCATTTTCCTTTACATGCAAAAACAGTTTGCTCATATAACTTTTCTATTTTATTTGTTAGACTTTTATAGGTTAAGAGGTAGGTACTAGGCTATTGGCCCTAGGGCCTGTATAAGCCTAGCCAAATGGTATCCTGGCTTTTGCCACCTAAGAAAATTATTTTCCTGTGCTCCTGTCAAGCAGAGCCACAGAAGTGATCCCTGAGGTGAATTTCCTATCTCCCATCCAATCAAGATTTTTCTTGAAGAGTGCTAATGAGGAGCTTTGTTTGATAAAGATAAGTAGTTTGTTCCAGTGTATGGGAAGTCTGAGACAGGAATATGTCCCTCCAGGATGTTCTGTTGATTGTGGTGACAAGGTTTAGGTCACTAGAGCATGTAGCTTGGAGGGATTGGGATTTCTTTACATGAAGCATGTCCAGCCGCTCGGGGTTTGACATAGCTTTGTATGTTATTATTGGTCTCCAATTCTTTATGTCATCCTTATCCCATTTTTTCCATATAAATATGACCCTGTACATATCTCTTTATAACTGATTCTCTTTTCCAACCATTCATACAATACTTGTACAAATTTGGCCTTTTGCCAATACTCCATTCCATTATACATATGGTATTTGATACCATCCACACCTGTTGCTGTATTCATATTTATATCTTTCAAAACTTCATTTAATTCATTAATACTTGTATTATTTTCCAAATATTCATTATTATCCTTGGTTAACTTACTTATTTCATATTTCCTTTTATTTGTTATTTCTGTTTTATCAAAACAGTTTTGCAACATACTCCTTAATGATTTCACATATCGTCTTGTGTATTCACTTGTCTTCCTTGTTTATTCTTTAGCTCCCATAGTTTTCTTTTTCTGCTTTTACTAATCTGTTTAAATAAGGTGCTACTTCTTCCTTCTTTCCTTGTACACAATATTTTTGTTAATATAACAACTTAACAAAATAATATACAATAGAAGGAGGAAGCTACTACATAATAGAGCAAAATCCCAAAAAGTGAAGGCATCTCTGATCAGTATTAGCAAAAAACTATGGGCACTCATAAAATCGTCTAAGGCCAGCTTTGAGAGAAAAATTGCACAGGACACTAAGGATAATCACAAGGCTTTCTTTAGTTATGTTAGGAACCTGGGTGGGAATTCCCAGATATGCTCAGAATTAGTCCAAAATGACTAAAAATACACCGAACCCACAGACATTGCCAACATCCTAGCTGACAGGTTCAGTGCAAACTTCTCCCCCCCTTCCCCACCAAAAGGGCAAATATCTATCCCAGCAGAGTGCTGCCCCCCTGATATCTCAGATGCTCAGGTAAGAGCCGCCCTCTCCAAAGCAAAAAACACAGCATCAATGGGAACAGACTGTGTCCCGGGCTACGTCCTACATGAACTCCAAGAAGAACTAAACCCAGACATAAAACTACTGTTCAATCTCAGCCTTACTACAGGATATGTACCCAAAGAGTGGCGTACAGCAACAGTGGTCCCTCTCCACAAAGATGGTGCCTCAACAGATCCTGGAAACTATCGTCCCATAAGCTTGACTAGCTTGGTCTGCAAAGCTATGGAAAGGATCATGGACCTCATAAATAAAGATATTGGGGACCTACAGACACTGGATCCTACCCAGTTCAGCTTTGTTAATGGCAGATGCTGCCTCTTAAA
Organism: Protopterus annectens; assembly: GCF_019279795.1. Lineage (NCBI taxonomy): Eukaryota > Metazoa > Chordata > Ceratodontiformes > Protopteridae > Protopterus > Protopterus annectens. Next base: position 645,788,428 of record NC_056741.1, read on the forward strand.
CCTGGTCGATTCCTTTGAAACAGTCACCAAGGCCATTGATGAGGGGAAGGTGGTCCACACAGCCTACCTGGACCTTGAAAAAGCCTTCGATACAATACCCCACTCGGGATTTATAGATAAGCTCACCAGCTTAAATATAAACCCCTATGTCACTAGATGGGTTGCAAACTGGCTCAAGGACAGAACCCACATGGTTAGAATTGCTGTAGCCATGTCAGACTCCAAACCAGTTACAAGTGGCGTCCCACAAGGCTCAGTCCTGGGACCTCTCTTGTTCGGTATATATTTATTTCTCGGAGGTACAGGCTAACACGGAAGGACTGTGTCTGACCAAGTTCGCAGATGACTGCAAACTGGGCGCCATAATAGACACTCCAGCCGACACAAGCATCCTACAAAAGGGCCTCATAGAAACAGACAACTGATGCCAGAGCTATGGCCTCAAGCTAAACGCCAAAAAGTGTATAGTCATCCCCTTTGGCAAAAACAAAGTGCCCACAAATTACCACATAGGTGGTAATCCATTAAGTACAGAAGTAATTAGGGACCTGGGGACCCAAGTTGATAGCAATCTCTCATTTGACAGCCACGTGGCCAAAGTGGTTAGAAAAACATTTTATATAGCCCACCTAATCATGAAGGGATTCACATCTAGATCAGGGGAGGTCATAGTGCCTCTTTACTCATCCCTCATCAGGCCCATAATTGAGTACAATGCCCCTTTTGGGATGTACCTTACCAGACACCTGCAGCAACTGGAAAGACCCCAAAAGTACCTCACCAAGAGAATCAAAGGGCTCAAACAGATGCCATATGCTGCCCGGTTAAAGAAACTCCAGCTCTACTTAGTGGCATACCGCCTGCTCAGAGGCGATCTGTGCCTGACATATAAAGCCATATCCAACCCGGAATTAATGGACATGCTGCACCTCAGAAAATCCAAATCACATCAAGCTACGCGCTCGAGACTTGAACCTCAGCACTGAAATAAATAGGACATACTGGAAGAACAGATTCATAATCCAGAGGCTCCCTTCACTCTGGAATAAAATCCCAGTCCAGGTTAGGCAGAGTCCCTCATTGACTCTCTTCAAGAGGAATCTTGATGAGTGGATGGGAGATAGTAGGTTTACCCCGGGTATCACTTCTGTGTCACTGTTAGACAGAGACACAGTATACTAACCTCGAAAAAGGGCATAGCAAAATTAATTTAAAATGGGTGGCGAAAGCCAAACACACTCTGGCTAGGCTTATAAATGCCCTAGGGCAGATAGCCTAGTATGAACCTATGAACTTATTAATCTTTACTTTATTCTTTTTATAAAAATCTCTTTTAATATATCTTGAACTATAACTTGCCTTAATTTCTTATATATAGTATTTTTTCTCTTTTTGCACTATTATCCATATCACTAAATGATCAGAAAATCCAGTGTTTTTTTATTCCTTGTTGCACAATCTTTAAACTATCTGAGATAAAAAAAATAATCAGTTTCAGTAATATCCCATTTCTTCTATAAGTCCAATGTCTACTTTCCTCATGGGTCTACCCGAGATGGTCGACAAGCCATTTGATCGACTTTTATTTGGTCGACAATTCATTTGTTCGACAGGCAGTTTTGCCCCCCCCCGCAATGTTGTGCGACCCTGGAGTTGATATATATATATATATATATATATATATATATATATATATATATATATATATATAGTTAGGGGGGTGTGGGGGGGCACATAAAACTGCTTGTCGACCAAATGAATTGTCGACCAAATAAAAATCGATCAAATGGCTTATCGACCATCTCAGGTAGACCCACTTTCTCATACATATAGTTTGCCACATTTCAAAATCTCATTAACTATTTTATCATATCCTTTCTTCTTGTTTATTCTCAAATTATAATTGAAGTCTCCTACCAATATTATATTCATATTAACATTATATATATATATATATATATATATATATATATATATATATATATATATATATATATACATATACACACACACACACACACACACACACACACACACACACACACACACACACACACACACACACACACACACACATATATTATAATTTAGAAGCTTTCTAACTATTTCTTCCCTTTATTTTATTGCAACATATGCATATATGGATATAATTCTTAAAAACTTATATTCAATATTAAGTCTAATACAGTAATACATCCCAATTCCACTATTGTCACATCTAATACTTTGATGCCCCCATGACATAATATGCATATAACAGAAAACATTTATTTATTTTCCCATATTCTGTATGATTGATCCATTCCACATTTTTTCTGTTTGCTTTCTTTCTTCCTCTGTTAATACTCTAATATATTCTAATATGTTAGCATTAATTTGATAAGCATCTAATAAAGCACAACATTCAAGTATGGTGATTCTCTTAATATTTTTCATACTATTGACATTTACAGCGAATATTTTCAGTTTTCAAAAAAGGGGAAAAAAGAAAAAAAAATAGATATCATCCTTTGCCTTTCTCGATTTCTTTAAATGACATGCATTTATATTTTCTTTTCCTTTCTTTAGCCCTATTCCCTATCAAATTATTCCTTCCTTTAACTACTTCAGTGTAAATTACTGGAAAGGCTTAAGTCCCAACTACTTAAAAGCAAGCAAAGCAAATATTCTATTTTAATTAGTAAAATCAATAAATGGAAATCAGGCAATTTTCTTTAAGAAATTCAGTAAAATAGATCAAGCCAAACAACTTTGAAAAGGAAGAGAACTTCAATAAAAAGGTCTGTCTTCTTTTCCTTTATCTTTATTTCTTTTCCAGGTGGCGTTAGAGGCAAGTGAGCACTGTGTCTGATAACATACAACCGAGAGAGCAGTGTTTATCTAGCATAAGGCTCCATTCATATTAAAATTACATAGTTCTCATTGGATGGTGTACATTGTGATGTCACCTAATGGGCAGGTATATTTCAAGTGTCTACCATTCAAAATATTGCAGAGTCATTTATCCATCAAACAAGTTTGAGAGAAAATTCAATGTTCTATATATTTATACAGACCAATTCATTGTGTTTTAATAGAAACCTTAAAGCTGTGTAAGAGAGATATTTGAAACAATTATTATATAATTTATAGTTTGGTATTTTTTTTTACACATCAATGCAGTTTTGTTCATAAATCATTTTAATTAAGATACTGTGTCTCTGGGGCTCATATACTCATTGCAGCCAGTCCCAACATATTAGCAAAACAGGCATAGCATAAAAAGTGACAACACCAGAAATAAAAGATCATAGTGACTTAAAAAAATTAAATAAAACCATAGTGACTTAAGAAATAAGACTATAATGAATTAAGAAATAGTGAGAAGGTACGGCTATTGATTTTGTAGTTAATGTAATACATACCCACAGTCATTTAAATTGGCTCCCAGTAAATGCGTAGGCCATGGAACAAGTTGAGCTACTTAAAATTAAGTAATGAAGAGAAAAAACAGATGATCGTTAGTCTGGGTAATGTACTAATAGGGTAGTTAGCCTACAACTGAAGCCAAGGGGAGTGGGAAGCCAGGAGTCATTGCTCCTTGTACAGCACTTTCGCTAATGCTTCATCAGACTTTCCTAAAAAAAAAAAATAAATAAATAAACTAATAATATGAATTGTATCAGAAAAAATTCCTAAAGTAGCTAAAAGACAGGAAAATAATCTAAGATGGGGGGAAAGGGGGGATTGGTGCAGGTTGTAGAGTTTGGAACTGCAGAGAATATATATAAAAATATAAAAAATATAGACAATAATTTCTGAAACAAACAATGAGAATAAATCAAACAAAATAACCAGCCATTACTTTTCAAGAGAAAAATATCTAATATAAACAACCAAACCTTTGGGGTCTTGACAATCCATTTTTTAGGTCAGTAATAGGCATGGTGAAATAGTCTTCATGGAGATGGTTGTATTTAGTCCTGGGTTTTGTTGCCTATAACCTTAGTTGCCAAATGAGTTTTTTTTTGAGGAGATTATAGTTTCCATGAAAGTCCTTCTTTTTGAGGAGATCATTAGTTTCCATGAAATTCCATGCATTTGAGTTGTTCCAATATGTAGAAATACAAAAAGTCATGT